>NW_020799091.1:76457252-76582731 GCF_003259725.1 Athene cunicularia | reverse complement strand
GGGGGGGGTGGGGGTGGGGGTGGTGTTAGCACTGTAGAAGAACAAACAACAAAGCATGCTGCAGGAGACAAATTCTGGAATTTCACAAACAAAATTATTTGAAATTATGATCTGTTTTACTGACAACATAAACCAGACTTGGCATAACAAAAAAGCGTAAGTCGTCACAGGACAAAGGACAGCTAGCTAGATACACACACAACTTCTGTCAAAATTCAATAAGGCCACGTGAACTGTGGATTTACTAGAGATCTTTTGCGTTACTGGATACCCTGGTGACAGCTACATGCAGTTGTGTGTGTTTAAAAGAAAAGATAAAAGTATTAATGAGGAAAAAATATGTAGCCAGGATTTAATATGACACTTTTTCTATCCAGTTAATCTTTATGTAGGTCTATGAATTACATTCACTATTCTGGTTTTTGGCCTAGACATTCCCCTGCTGATACTGGGGAAAGGCTGCTGTGCCCCCAGGGAGCAGCCAGAGAGGCAGAAGGTGGGATGGAGGTGGAGACTGAAGGTCCAGGCAGGCAAGAGGAGATGCCCATCTATAAGAAAGGTTCAGAAGGATGATCCAGGAAATTACAAGCCTGTCAGCTTGACTTTGGTGCCCGGGAAGCTGATGGAGCAGCTCATCCTGAGTGCCATCACACAACACATGTGGGACAAACAGATGCTCAGGCCCAGTCAGCAGGGGTTTAGGAAAGGCAGGTCCTGCCTGACAAACCTGATCTCCTTCTACGACAGGGCGACCTGCTCATTGGATGAGGGAAAGGCTGTGGATGTTGTTTACCTTGACTTCAGTAAGGCCTTTGACACCATTTCCCACAGCATTCTCCTGGCAAAACTGGCTGCTCATGGCTTGGATGGGCACATGCTTCACTGGGTAAAAACTGTCTGGATGGCCGGACCCAAAGAGTTGTGGTGAATGGAGTTAAACCCAGTTGGTGGCCGGTCACGAGTGGTGTCACCCAGGGCTCGGTGTTGGGGCCACTCCTGTTTAACATCTTTATTGATGATCTAGACGAGGGGATCGAGTGCACCCTCAGTCAGTTTGCAGATGACACCCAGTTGGGTGGGAGTGTTGATGTGCTCGAGGGCAGGGAGGCTCTGCAGAGAGACCTGGACAGGCTGGAGCCATGGGCTGAGCCCAACTGGAGGAGTTTCCATAAGGCCAAATGCCGGGGGCTGCCCTTGGGCCACAACAACCCCCAGCAGCGCTACAGGCTTGGGGAGGAGTGGCTGGAGAGCTGCCAGTCAGAGAGGGACCTGGGGGTGCTGATTGACAGCCGGCTGAACAGGAGCCAGCAGTGTGCCCAGGGGGCCAAGAAGGCCAATGGCATCCTGGCTTGTGTCAGCAATAGCGTGGCCAGCAGGGACAGGAAAGGGATCTGACCCCTGTACTCGGCACTGGTGAGGCCGCCCCTCGATTCCTGTGTTCAGTTTTGGGCCCCTCACTACAAAAAGGACATTGAATGACTCGAGCGTGTCCAGAGAAGGGCAACGAAGCTGGTGCAGGGTTTGGAGCACAGGTTGTACGAGGAGCGGCTGAGGGAACTGGGGGTGTTTAGTCTGGAGAAGAGGAGGCTGAGGGGAGACCTCATCGCCCTCTACAGCTCCCTGAAAGGAGGGTGCAGAGAGCTGGGGATGAGCCTCTTTAACCAAGTAATAAGCGATAGGACAAGAGGGAATGGCCCCAAGTTGCACCAGGGAAGGTTTAGACTGGATATTAGGAAGCATTTCTTTCCAGAAGGGGTTGTTAGGCGTTGGAATGGGCTGCCCAGGGAGGTGGTGGAGTCCCCATCCCTGGAGGTCTTTAAAAGTCGGGTTGACATAGTGTTGAGGGATATGGTTTATTTGGGAACTGTCAGTGTTAATGGTTGGACTAGATGATCTTCAAGGGCTTTTCCAAACTAGATGATTCTGTTTCTGTTTTCAAATGAGAGCCAGGTACAGAGTAGGCAACTTGCAGTGTCTTCAGGGGCTGCAGTGGTGACAGAAACTATTCCCACTTCAGCAAGTGTTGCCCTCAGCAGTGAGGGTGTCTAGAGCTCCAAGTAAAGTAAAGAAAGTAGCTTGGATATATTGATATATTTTTGTGATTTATACATTTATACTTTTTGCTTCATTTGTCATAGCTACAAGTAACACATTTATGGTACAGGCTCTTTAGGAAGGACAGGCAGGGGAGGTGAGGAGGGATTGTCACCCTCAGTGTCAATGACCAGCTGGAGTGCATGGAGCTCTGCCTGGGGGTGGATGAGGATCTGACTGCAAGTTTACAGGCCAGGATTAAATGGAGGGCAGGGACAGGAGACATTGTAGTGGGGGTCTGCTACAGGCCACACAACCAGGAAGACTGAGCAGAGGAGGCCCTCTATAAACAGACAGAAGAAGCCTCATGTTCACAAGCTCTGGTCCTCATGGGGGACTTAATCATCCTGATATATGTTGGAGGGACAACACATCAGGGCATAAGCAATCCAGAAGTTTTCTGGAATGCATTGATGATATCTTCCTTCAATTGATAGAGGAGCTGATGAGGAGAGGTGCTATGCTGGACCATGTTCTCACCAACAAGGAGGGGCTGGTGGGGAGTGTGAACCTCAAGGGAAACCTTGACCGCAGTGGCCATGAAATCGTAGAGTTCAAGATCCTTAGGGCAGCAAGGAGGGCGCACAGCAAGTTCTCAATCCTGGACATCAGAAGAGCAGACTATGTCCTCTTCAGGGATCTGGTTGGTAGAGTACAGCAGGATAAAGCCCTGGAGGGAAGAGAGACCCAAGAAATCTGGTTAATATTCAAGAATCATCTTCTCCAAGCTCATAAATGATGCATCACAACAAAGACAACTCCAGGCAAAAATACCAGGAGGCTTGCGTGGATGAACAAGAAGCTCCTGGATAAACTCAAGCACAAAAAGAAAACCTAAAGGGGGTGGAAGCAAGGACAGATAGCCTGGGAGGAATACAGAGAAACTGTCGGAGCAGCCAGGGATCAGGATAGAAAGGCTGAAGCCCTGGTAGAATTAAATCTGGCCAGGTATGTCAAGGGCAACAAGAAAGGCTTCTATAGGTATGTCAGTGATAAAAGGAAGACTAGGGAAAATGTGGGCCCTGTCCAGAAGGAAACAGGATACCTGCTAATCTGGGATATGAAGAAGGCTGACGTACTCAAATGACCTTTTTGTCTCAGTCTTCACCAGCAAGGGCTGCAGCTACACTGTCCAAGTTGCAGAAGGCAAAGTCAGGGACTGGGGGAATGAAGAACTGTAGGAGAAGATCACGTTCAAGAGTATCTAAGGGCTCTGAAGGTGCTCAAGGCCATGGGTTCTGATGAGATACATCCATGGGTCCTGAGGGAACTGACAGATGAAGTGGCTAACACACTATCCATCATATTTGACTAGTTGTGGCAATCTGGTGAAATTCCTTCTGGAAAAGGGGAAACATAACTCTTATTTTTAAAAAGGGAAAAAAAGAAGACCTTGAGAAGACCATGGAGCAGATCCCCCTGGAAACTACGCTAGGGCACATGGAAAATAAGGAGGTGATTGGTGACAGCCAATATGGCTTCACTAAGGGCAAATAATTCCTGAAAAATCTGGTGGTCTTCTGTGACAGGGTTACAGCACTGGTGAATATGGGAAGAGCAACTGGTGTCATCTGCCTGGACTTGTGCAAAGCATTTGACACTGTCCTGCACAACATTTTCTTTCTAAATTGGAGAGACATGGATCTGATGGATGGACCACTCAGTGGATAAGGAATTGCCTGGATGGTCACACACAAAGAGCTGAGGTCAATGGCTCGATGTCCAAGTGGAGAGCAGTGACGAGTGGTGTCTCAGGGGTCAGTACTGGGATCAGTGCTCTTTAATGTCTTTGCTGGTGACATGGACAGTGAGATTGAGTGCACCCTCAGCAAGTTTGCTGATGACACCAAGCTGTGTGGTGAGATCAGCCCACTGGAGGGAAGGGATGACATCCAGAGGGACCTTGACAGGCTTAAGAGGTGGGACAGTGCAAACCTTATGAAGTTCAACAAGGCCAAGTGCAAGGTCCTGCACATGGATTGAGGCAATCACAAGCACAAATACAAGCTGGGTGATGAGTGGATTGAGAACAGCCCTGAGAAGAAGGACTTGGGAGTATTGATGGATGGAAAACTGACTATGAGGCAGCAATGTGCACTCACAACCCAGAAAGCCAACCGTGTCCTGGGCTGCATCAAGAGAAGTGTAGCCAGTAGGTCGAGGGAGGTGATTCTCCCCCTCTGCTCTGCTCACCTGAGACCCCACGTGGGTCTCTGAATGCCCTACTGTGTTCAGATCTGGGACTCCCAATGGTAAGAAGGACATGGACTTGCTCGAGCAGATCCAGAGGAGGGTCACAAAAATGATCAGGGGGCTGAAGCACCTCTGTTAAGAAGACAGGCTGAGAGAGTTGAAGTTGTTGAGCCTGGAGAAGAGAAGGCTTTGGGAGACCCTTAGAGCAATCTTCCAGTACTTAAAGGGGGCCTACAGGAAAGATGGGGAGGGAAATTTTATCAGAGAATGCTGTGATAGGACAAAGGGTAATGGTTTTTAAACTGAAAGAGGGTAGATTTAGATTTAGATGTAAGGAAGAAATTTTTTACTGTAAGGGTGGTGAGGCACTGGAAAAATGTTGCCCAGAGAAGCTGTAGAAGAGCCCTCCCTGAAGTGTTCAAGGTCAGATTGGGTGGGGCTCTGAGCAAATTGATCTAGAGGATGGTGTCTCTCCCCATGGCGGGACTGTTGGAACTAGATAATCTTTAAGGTTCCTCCTGCAACACAGACTATCTATAATTCTGTGATTCTATGATTTATTCTGAAGTCAGACAAATTTTAATGAAAATCAAGAAGGTTTCACTGTTAATGAAGCAATGGCCTCTTAATATATCTTATGTGGAAAAAATTGAAATGAACATGAGACACCTTGAGTTTGTAGTAATCAAACTGGATATATTGCAGGCCATTTAAATGAAGGGTTTTGTATATCTTATACTGCATGCACTCTGTCTGACATTTTGTCTATGCTTTTAGTTAAAAAGATGCTGCGAAACAGAAAACAGGCAAAGCATCTAGAGGAGCCTAGTCTGTCAGCTTAGTCTCAGTGCTGTGCTAGTGTCACCTTGTGGCTTCCTTTTTGATGTGAGAGTAGAAATTATATTACCTTTACCTGTAACATATGGAAACTTCCCATCCAAGTTGACACCAATAAACCCGTCCTTATTAGTACCTTCTCCAGGTTTCTCCATGAAAAAAACTCGAGTCTGGCCTTTCTCTATTGAAGTCCTTCACACTAGGTCTGCAAAACAAGAAAAAAGAATTTGTAAATAGTAGAAGGAAAAAAAAAAGTACTCCTTATTCATTTTGTACCAATGAAGTACTTACATAAGAGAAGGCCACGGAGAATCTAAATGCTATACTTAGAAGCATGATTAAAGTAACGTCATTCTGGGTTGCCCAATATAAAATCAAACTCTTGGCACTATCAAGTCTGAATACTTTGTAGGAGAATTCCTTATCATTGGATAACTCACATGAGCTTACTATCCCACTAGGGAAACATATTAAAGAATTTTTTGCACATAGTCCTGTCCAGAAATTCCAGGTAAATTACTTGTTTATAATAATCTGAAGGGTTTATAAACATTAATGTAGAGATCAGAGTGGATTAAAGACAATAAAAAGTTTATATAATCTAAAAAGTCCAGGTTACTTTGAAAAAAAAAAAAAAAGTAGATTGCTTCCCAAACTTTTTTGGTGCAGGGACTCATGAT
Source organism: Athene cunicularia (assembly GCF_003259725.1). NCBI lineage: Eukaryota > Metazoa > Chordata > Aves > Strigiformes > Strigidae > Athene > Athene cunicularia. The sequence continues at coordinate 76,576,927 of NW_020799091.1, read as the reverse complement.
AAAAACCAGACATAATTCTGTGTCTAACTAATAAATTGGTAAAATTATCTCCTGCCAAAAGGAAATCTCCTGAGGAGTAATATTATTTTTCTGAAATATTTCAGCTGAATGATGTCATCCAAATAATTAGCTGATTGTGCTAAAGAATTGATCAGAGGAATCCTGCTTATTTACAGGAATAAGTTAGGTATTTAAAAATAATGGTCCAATTCTATTTTCTGTGAGACTCAAGGCAGACACCCAAGGCTGGCAAAAATAAGTCAAGCTCTCAAGACCTGGAGAGGCAACTAGGGAACGCACAGGGCCTCCCGAATGGCCTGTGTCTGGGCTCTGCAGGAGCAGCTAAGCCAGTCTCTGGGTGCTCTGGTTGCATGGGTCAGGGGTACCATTCTGGGAGCTCAGAAGTGAGGATCTACCTGTCAGACACTTCATGACTGATCATAGAATCATAGAATCACAGAATAATTTGAGTTGGAAGGGATCATAAAGATCATTTAGTTCCAAACACACAAAACACACAACACACACACACGCGCACACACATACACCCCCTTCATGGGCCAGGACACCTTCCACTAGACCAGGTAACTCAAAGCCCCATCCAACCTGACCTTGAGCATTTCCAAGGAAGGAACATCCATAGATTCTCTGAGCAACCTGTTCCAGTGCCTCACTATTCTCATGGTAGAGAATTTCTTCCTAATATCTAATGTAAATCCATCCTCTTTCAGTTTAAAACCATTAACCCTTGTCCTATCATCACACTTTCTGATGTCCGAAACAGAAATCTGATTTCCATCCTGAATAGACTGCATTTACATGTCTATAACCTGTATGCTCCTCCACGAGAACCTCTTTTGATTCTGTATCCACACAGACTATGTACTATGGGAAATAATTCTGTCTTTGGACAATGGTCCTAGTAATTCCTCTGCTGATGAGGCTGATAGACCACCACTCTCTCTTATTCTCCAGAGTCATCTCCATCTTTTTTTTTTTTTTTTTCCTCACACATCTGCCTATAGCTGGAAGATATTCTGAAGACAGCTTAAGCTGTTCACAAAAGGGTTAATAATCTAAAACCACAGCTCATCACCTGAGTATTACTTAAAAAAAAATAAAATTCCTCAAATGTTCTATGCTGTATCTTTGAAAATATGACAGTTGTTCCTACCTGACAAATGAGAGGTCAGAATTGTCACTCCTTCCAGGTGGCAGAAGATAAGGAGTGATAGTCTTGACATTCAGACCATGGTCAGGTCATGACATGTGGGGGTTATGCTGATGAAGAGGCAATTTCTGGCAATTTCAGAGGGACTGAATACACTGGATAGAAAGAAAATGTTTAAGAAACTGCATTGTGGACCTGTCATGTGACAGGACAAGGCTGAGCTGATATTCAGACTTAAATGAAAAAGGAATAAACACACTATTTTTCATACTGAAGAATCCTGCTTCTCCAGTGGGAGAAGGAGAGCTGGGGAGAGCAGTATCACCATTCCAAGACCACATTACACCAGGAATGGGCTCTTACTCCCTTATGGGTTAGAAATCTGATGATGTAAGAGAGTACAAAGAAAATTAAAAAAAAAAAAAAAAAAAAAAAACTGAATTTTATATTTCACTTAGTCTACTCTTGTCTCATCCAAAAAAACAAGTCAGTCATATCTAATTCAGCTTGTATAGCATATTTCATGGTGAATATTCTCATGAAAAGTCTGAATCCAGAGTCATTCAAAGCTAAACCAGTTTAGGTAGAATCTTCTATAAAAACCTCGGAATTTAATTAGCTTCTATCAAATTATGTAAAACATGAACCCAAGACAAAGCCAACATAAATACTAAAATTTAACAAGAATTATGAACTAATAGTATTACCTATAGTTCCTGTCCATATCCTAGTAATCATGAACTCTCTATGAAGAAAATACCATGACATGCCTACGTACACAGTTCAAAAGGATAATCAGGACCAAAATAAATCAGTGTTTGCCTTATGTGAACTTGTGCACAAGACAGAATGGGGCATCTTGAAAATGGAGTTAACACTTTTCTAAACATGCTGTCGTATAGAAGTAAAAGATGACAATTTTTTCATAGAGAAGGCATGAAAATATCATATGCTATATTTAGTTGTGTGCTTTTCATAAGCCATTGTCACTCCTTCTTTCACTAAGCATGCAGTCTATTTTCTTTACTTTATTAATCATCTGACAATTTTTCCTGACAGAATGGAAGAAGAAAGTTAATGAATAAAAGACTTCATTGCTTGTCGTGTTCATAAACAATCTACTAAGTTTGAAAGAAGGCTTTCACATCAATTTTAACAGCCAAATGTAACAGCTCATTTAAAGAGTTATTTGGTGAGAGAATCTTAATTTTTGTGCAGCCAAAAGGTGATCCAGATTGATGAGGAGTTCTGAAAATATTGTTCCAAATTCCTCTTTTATTCATTATACAAAGTACAGCCTGACTAGTTGCAAGGAAGTTGTGGATGAAATTTTCAAATATGTCATGGATACACATGTACAAAATTTCCAGATATTCTGATAAGAATTGGACAACAAACCTCCCTAAAAAAGTTTGAAAATATCAGCCTTAAGTACTAAGAGTGTTGACCAAAACATGTCCCTTTCCCTAAGTAGCATATTTCACAGATGATACATGCCACCACAATCTGAATAACACACGCATGTTGAATCAAATACCTGCAGGGTCTGAGTCTGTAATTATATTCAGGACAGGAGCAATATATAAGGATTATTTTTAATTATTCCATATAACTATTTTTAAGGCATCATTTGTTCAATGTTTTAAAACTCCTGATGCAAATATGAAAAATACACATCTACAGGTTTGTTCCTTACTTTAAAGACAGTTTCTGAATCTGTATGTTAACAGTTTATTAAATTATACTTTGCACATAAAAATGTATATATGAATACAAAAATAGAAATATTCCAACAGCACGATGGGAGTCTAGAAAATTATTAATATATCAGAACAACTGGGATCTGAGGAGAGAGAAGTATGGCCATTTGAGTTTTGGATGACACTTCCAACCATATGTGACACTTCCAACCATATGCTATAATGCATGTAAAAAATCAAATTTTACGCTTGACTAAACAATATCATGGGAAAATTTGTAATCCCATTTGTTTCTTTAAATTGAAACTGATACCTGATTTCTAAATATGATGCCACTGCATAATGTATAAATGATCTGGAGTTAATTCCAGTTTCATCTTTGGCAGAACTTCCCCTGTGAAATCAATGATATATGCTGCATTTGCCAGCAGTAATAAAATTTCTTTACCATGTAGAGAACAGCCAGAGAGAAGAAGAAAAAAGGACCACTTGGTATATTTTAAAATAAAACAATGCATTGACCAACTTGAGATGGAAGTATTAGTTTTGTAGTTTCTGTCTATCAGTTTGTTGGAAATCATTAACAAGGTCCATTACCTCAGAAATCTGGAAGTTAGTGTGTCTATGTTACAAACACAGGAGTCAGAATGAGATTCAGAATTTTTGTGTATTAATCTCTGTCTTAAGTGTTGGACCATCCTGAGAAAACCTTCAAAGATCTGTGTCCTGAGAGGATTTCCCGGTTGACTAAAACCCCATTCTTGTTGGTTTTGTTTATATACAATTTCAGTCAAATTTGAGTGTATTAATAATTAGAAACACATAAGATTTGCTAGTTTATTATTAGTAGCTGTTTTACACCACAAATAACAATTACCATGTTTTCTTCCTCTTTGGTTGCACTGTCACGTTGCTAGTGAAGTAGTGTACTGCCCCTTAGCTAGAAGTACATTAATATAGTGCATTGTAGAGAGACTTTAAGGTACCAAGTTAAGCTTTCTTTCTTATTATATGAACTGTTGTGGCCAAGTATTTTTACTGTAATTTTATAGCAGCTGTTGACTGACAGCCACTTTCCTTGTCAAGGACTGGAAAACATACTAATAAAGACAATATATCTTATAATTTCTCATGAAATAGTATGCCAAATCAGAAAATCTTACTCCAACCAACCAAAGAAACAAAATAACTAAACACGAACAAAAAAACTTCCACAAACCCTTTACATTTTTCCCTGTTACTCCATCCATAAGTTTAAACAACCTTCTAGGAAAAAGAAAAAAAAAAAAAAAAAAAAAAAAAAAAAAAAAAAAAAAAAAAAAGAAAAAAAAAAAAAAAAAAAAAAAAGCTGCACTGGAGTAGAAAATAGGTTCATACTGTTCTTATTCCCACAGAGTCACAATGCAAATTCTAATGGTAAACTAAGAGGAGAATATATAACTACCATTGATTTTAACTGGAACTCTAGAGTAGTCAATGCATCTTTAAGCTCACCTCTGAAAAATTCTTTTTTGAAAATGTTGGTCTTGGCCTATAGTATTTGAAATATTATATAGCCTATTAACCTGAATCAAAGGAGAACATTCTCAAAATTCAAAGAAACACATTGCCATGTATTTCTTGGAAACCTCTCTATCATGATGGCAGACTGACAACAAAATGTTTCTGGAGAGAAAGACACGTCCAGCATGGAAGATTAGTTTAATACAAATAATCTTCTCAAGAATCATTCCGGGAAGAAAAAAAATAGAAAGACTATGGGTCTGTCTACTTCAGCATTTCAGGTTAGGGTCAGAAGTGAAATTGTCAAGTTAATCTCCCAATTGGCCTTTGATTGCCACTGTTTTCCTTGATATCATGAGTCATTTCAGAGCACATGAACGAATTTGCTTTCAGAAACTAAACCAGAAATCTCCTTAATGAAACCCAACTGCTAATGGTCACTGAGGCCTTGGTAACAGATTTAGAACTAGTCCAAAGTAAATCCCTCTCCATGACCTCAGTGTGTGCACCCTCTGAAGTGATTGTTTCCCTTGACTTTGTACTTAAGACAGTTATGATTCATTTTTCTTCCTGTGGGCAATCACTAGACTTTTACTTTTTGGTGACCCACAGAACTTCTTAACTGAAAAGTATCCAGAATTTGCACTTTCCCTACTTTGTGGTCACATTACTGTAGCTACTCACAAGAAGTTTAGGGTGAGACAAACTTTTTTTGTTCCCTGTCTATGTAGTTTTTCATACAATACGAAAACAAAATATATCAAACAAGTAAAGAAGTGAAAAGGGAGCTCATTCTGACACCAGCTTGGTTGTTAGTTGTTCCATTGCTGTATTAAAGGATCTATAGGGGTTGTTATTCACACAATATGATGGGGAAAAACATATTTAGATATCATTTCTACTGGTTTTAAATTTGTTTAATTTACTAACTATATAGATGCATAGATAAATACCTATAGAAGTACTGTTTATGCATAGATATGTTAATTTTCATAACACAGGTGTGACCACTTAGATCTGTTTGAAAGGAAAAAAGTAACTGCAAGATACCGCTGGGTGATAAAGTACCTTCCTCCCCTGCGCTGCCTCCCCACCCCCCCAACAATATAACCCCAGTAGCTGAATTGAGAAGCTCCAACTTGTTAAAACAAACTGTTAAAGGAATCAATTTGCAGACAAAGCAGATGTTACACTGGTCTCAGCTGAATAGATTTAGTTACACTTCTTCAGCCTTTTTAATCAGTCAGAAAGGGAATTCATGCTTATAGTTACTCCTTATATCAAGCAAGCCAGGAAATCGAGCTTTTAAAAATAGACATGTAGTTCTGAAATAATGATTCATAACATAACATGAGCAAGCCTTTTGAAAAAAAAAAAAAAAAAAAGTCTTTGCTGATAACTTGCCTTTAGAACAACAGTGGGGTTTTTTTATGAGCTCTGTCTTCCACATGTTTGGAAAAGTCATTGTTTTCTAGAGTAGACTTTCATGTGACCTCATGAAGGAGAAGGTATTAATATTTTTATAATTTATCACCCTAATCACATAGCACAATAAATTATAGGTACTGTGAAAAACTCCCTCACATATATATCATCTGCAAATGTTGTAAAAACAACTATATTATTTGCTGTTGGGATTTCAGCTGACACCGGATTTCAGTTGTTGATGAAAATAAAAAAATTCTAGTTTTTTTCGCATTTGTCCTTCTTAGGTACTTAAATGGTTTTCTTTACTATCATCTGAGTCTCAGAAATGTCATAATATATTTCTCTTCCCAGAAGCCCTGAAAGATATGAAACTGTGACTATATCAGTACTACAACTATGGAACAAAGATATAGAGGGGACAAGTTACTTATTTAAGTTACACGTGTAGCAGTGAAGTGAGTTAAGGTCTTGTAAATCTTATAGTAGCACAGTAACCAGTGTTTTCTGGGGTGAAAAATAATGGTTTACATCAGCACTTCTCAGTGTAAGAAATATCTCTCTAAAGAGATGGTACAAGAAGGGGGAAAAAAATCTCCAAGGTCAGAAAAAAACATATTTTAATACAGTTCCCATATTTTATGAAAAGCTATGGAGAATTCTTAATCCAGTGTAGTAAGTCGTAAAGTATGAAACTGGTGAAACAGTTTAGATATCCTTGTTGATGCAATTTTTACTTTAAGCTATAGGAAACAGAGATTAAATTAAGAAACAACAGAATGAACAAGCGTAGACACGCTGTACTCAAAGTCCAGTTCTTAGAAATTATCACTGGCTTTAATGTGGTTAAGTGACAGGTGAAGCCTGCAGCAAATGGGAAGTACATACTATTAGCACATTTTGTTCTATTTCCATAGATGGCTAATGCCTAAAAATCATGGGCTGGGCAGAACATACATGGAACCAGTGTCTTAGACAATATTTATTGTGTATGTATTAGTTGACTTTTTAGAGGGACCTTTTTATACTGGATAGAAAGAAGTTACCTTGCAGATAGGATAAAAATGAGACAGAAATATTCTCAGTGTCCATATCCAGGGGGTACCACCAGTCACATTCACGTTTTGTGCATAACATTGGATGATTTGCTACTGGTACAGGAAAGGAGACATAATTAAATGCTGGGCACTGCTAGTTTCAAGCAAAGCTATGAAAGGAATTTACATAATTGAGCTATAGCAATGTAACTGGAGAGCTAATTCTATAGTAGGGACAGTCTTTGGAACGTTGTTGCCCTTGTGAGCCTTCCTCCTTGGTGCTAGGAACATGTCTAAGGAATTGTTGCGGAGATAAACGTTTTATACTGGTGGGAAGAATCACGATCTTGACACTGAGTACAGAATCTCTGTTTATGCATACCTAAACATACTGTTCAGTCTTGCCCTTTGACTCAATACCATAAAATATGACAGTGTGTAGCATTCTGAATACAGATGCTACTCTTGATTTCACAGAAACAGTACTAGTTTTACCCTACCTAATAGTCCTGAATTACAGTCAGCCACATTCAGACTACCCAAGGAAGTGTCAGACACCTTTTGTATGTAGTGTCCTGTGGTATTGTGACTGTTGTGTACTCCAATTTATCTTCTTTATTGTCAATAATTACAGATATATTTTATTTTTAAAAAGGCATTTGTTATAATGACATGTAGGGGAATATTTAATTCTCTGAATGAATTATTAATGTTAGCATAAATCTGGAAACTGTTGTTACTTTTAAGAACTCATATGTTAAAGAAAAAAAGCCAAAATTTGACTCGAAGTGCTACTTTAACTCTTCTGTGTTTTACTGTTAAACATATATGATGCCAGAAGGCAGTTTTAATGTGGCTGAAAATTTTTAAACCAGGGTGGTTAGTTCTCAGAAAAACAAGATATCCTGTGTGAAGTCAGCCTTCATGAACTTGTATCGCAATGCCAGCAAAACCCAGATGGGGTAATTATTCCCAGTGAGCTGTGAAAGATCAGTATGGGAATTTCACTGCCAAAAGCTGATTTTAGGAAACTGAAACAGTCATAATCCATTCCCTTCCAGATTTAGGTTAGCCTTAAATTGTTCAGTTAAGTTTTTAAAGTAGCCTACATTGAATACTACATGATCTTGCATAATACTTCAACTGAAGTCAACTGAAATTAAGCTATGCTTAAAAAGTCCCCTTTTAGAGGTAAATCAAAAAAAAGGACATGTCTCTGACCTGTGCACTGCAACATATATATAAATTCACACTAAAGATTTTCTTCCGTCAATGTTATTTCATAAACAGTAAATCTTAATTGAATCTAGGTGTGTTCTTTTTGATGTCATTAAAATCCTGTCAGATTAGAGAATAATTTGTAAACCTGTATTTAAAAGTCATAAAAAGTTCATGAGACAGAATTGTCATGGGATTGCCATGATCGTCTTAATTCGCAGAAAGTTCTCCATGATGTAGATTGCAGAATCATGTGTTATCTATCCCAACTTAATTTTTTTCACAACAGTTTTATTCTATGTCCATCAGTGTAAGTTTCCATAAATATAAGGCGCTCTTTTTTTTCAGTAATATTGAGGGTTGTCTGAATGGGATAAGACTGCCCTTTAAGTTTTGTACCTGAAATAATTTAAGAGGTTGATAGAAGTGGTCTGATAAAGTGTGGTCCTAATCAGTGAAATTGAGCATATATAGATGGGGCTGCAGTATAGCTCAACAGAGTTTACATGTGAATATGTACTCCTCTGCCTTCTGCAATCTGCTTCCAGTAACATGCTCCACTACGATGGACAAGAAACCTGAAACATTATCATGTGATTGATAGTGCGGTTCAAAATCTGACACGTAGAGCTGGTCAGTACTGAGATTTATTCTCTACTGGGTAAGCAGCATCTCATTAGTGATCTGGTCTCAGTGATCCAACAATCAGGCAAATGATTCCGATCAGTTTTCAATACTTACAGCATTCATTGTGTATTAACAGTCCAAATGTGAGCAGGACAGTGTTTGAAGTGTTTGAATTTACTCCTGATGATTAGACTTTCCTGTGACCTTTAGAATACACTATCCCACAAAAAAAAAACCAACAAACATTAAGCTACAGAACCACTGGCATGGGTGCTAAGACTGTGAGCATATTATAGTGCCTTGCTTTCACAGACGTCAGAGTGAAGTGGGGCACCCGCTGAATAACTAGAGGCAGCCTGAAAATCTATAGTTCTCCCACTGGCAACATTAATCAACTCTAATTTCTGTGGCAGTCTGACACACAACTAAGTGAACATTCATATATATTTTTGTAACACCACATGCTGCTGGCAAATCTAAGTTATTAATAGAGCTCATTGTGAGGGAGTCATTCCACAGCAGATGCTTCCTTAGCACAACAGATTTAAATCTTATCAAATGCCACCTTGCCAACTATGCTCACCTAGATTGCCTATTTGTCAAATTTTCTCATAAACTTCATTATACTTTCTTCTAGCACAGTCTTCATGCACAGAAAGTACTCTCTATAAGAAAATTAGAAGACCATGCTATTAATCTTCTTGTTATCTCTTTTCAAAATACAGCTACATTATGATCAGTACAAAACACTCAGTGATGAGTACATGGTGGGTATAGAGGTTGCTGTAGTCACTGATTGCTAAGCTGTATTTAATCTTTATTTCCTTTAATAGTCCACACACTGTGCTAGGATGGATGCTCTTTTGAACAGGGACCATCTTTCTGTTATTTCCTCCAGCATGATGCTATTTCAAAAATAAATGGTATTACTGTGCAAGTGACCTAGTCTGCCATTGGATCAAAATGAACAAGTCACTTAGTCATTTTGTCATGTGGGATATCTGTAATGGTTTTCTTTTTCTTTATTTTCCTTTATAAAAAGAATTTGCCAGTGGTTATGGTATGTAACAGGAGCAAGTGAATATGAATACTTCCAGTTCTATCAGAACTGCAGTACACTGCACTGTTGGATCAACACAATCCATCATATCAGTCTTTCCTGTCTTGTTTGGTTTATTCTTTGATTCAAAATGGATTGGCTATGTCAGTCTTAAAAAACATATTTTCTGAATATATTTTTAGAAAATTGTGTCATAAGAGCACTAACATGACATTTTAATTAAGCATAGCCCATATTTTACCTACCCTTTTTGTCACCAGTTAAAACTGAGACATGAAGAAAGGAATAGGCGTAAGACAACCCTACATAGCAAACTAATGGCAAAAGCACTAGGACAAATCTTATTTTAAGTCTGCAGAACAAAATCAGGTTATGTGATACTAGGAAAAGGATTTGATGCTTAATGCCCTTTGCACCTTCAGCAGGTATTGTAAGTTTGTACCACAAGACTTAATTGTATAAGCTAGTATACATAAAGGCACTGGAGACCTTGTAACACTCTAGGATCACATTCCGCAGCTGGGCTGATTGCTTTCTTCAGTGAATTTGTGGCAGTGATAACAAGTTTTCATAACAGTCACCGTTTGCTGTGAAAAATCAAAGACCCAGAAGAAATGTAGAGCAAGAAATACGCTGAGAAATGTATCAGTGTTATTAAAAGTAGAACCATGGGAGCTTGGAAGAAATTGCCTGGCAAGAAAGTACATAAACCTTTTGGAGAACTTAATAGAAGCCAAGGGAAGTGTTAAAGAAATTAGGACAGTAAACTGAGGTTAAAAAAAAAAAAAAAAAAAAAAAAAAAAAAGGTGATTAAAAAGAGAGCAAGAGCAATGAAATGGAAAGCTATGTTCTCTAGTTCATTCTAGAGGTTTCTCAAAAGACAGAATAAATTGGACGCTCAGCTGTACTGTGAACACACTGCAATGTCTTTAGAAAACAAGCTTTAAGTCTTCTCTGTTGCACTTTAGAACAGATTCGATCACTGAGGTGATGGGAGATTTTGAGACTATATCTGGTTACGGCATATGCTTTGGGCACCTATTTCGGTCAGCTAATAAGGGTCCGTGGGGAGAGTTGAATTCAAGGACGATGAGAGCCATCAGTCACCTCTCCAGGGTTAGAAGCTTCCAATTTATGGCACAGATAGATGGTTCTATAATTCATCAGCTAATCTTCTATATTTGTTTAAGATTACACTATTTCAGATGTCTTTGGTTCTTTCCAAGCTGGCTGTAACTTACATATGACATCTGTAAAAAACACCTATTCTTGGACAAAATGTCCATACTAATCTGGCACTGCCTTCAGTGCAATCAGTATGATAATGTGATTTCCTGGTTTGAAGGCCTCACTGGGAAAGGTTGGGATTATTGTCCACTGGTTTCATTTTGATGTCTTGGCAAGAATGTAAAGGAGAGGGAATACTTTCTGCTGTAGGAGCTGATCATTGTACCAGATGAAGGGAAGCAACCTGAAACTATAATAAAGACCATATTTAGTCCTTTTGCTAAATCATTTGTCTGTAAATTGTTAGTAGAGTTCAGAGTCTCAGATCGTTGTTTCATTAACTTCAATTTCTGCATATAACAATACTGTTGTGCAAGGATGATTTCAATTCTCTTACATCTACTGACTGAAACATTATTGTCTGGTCTTACTATCATTACTTATATATACAAACCATTTTAAATCCAAATTACTAGAGACCACTCTGCAGTAAGCTCTGTGCTGAACAACTTCGGACCCTGCTGATGAGTAAGAATGCAGCAGCCTGTTCTACAAGCCCTGTGCTAGATGGGGAACTAGGGTGGGATTTGCTGAGCTGGGGAGAGGAAAAAGCAGCTGGTGATGGACTATTAGTTGTCTGCAGCACCTTGCGTGCTCGGTGTCACATTCTATAGGAGACGCCGTGTCTCTTCGTGAGTCCCTTTAGAACTCATCCATGAATGGTACCAGCCATTTATTGCATTTTGAAAGGAGGCTGGCTTAGACATTGACTGCTGTCTGCCCCTCAGGCAAAATCAGGAGCCAAAACTGTATGTGCCTGGTCCTATGCATTTGAAAGATCACCTCTTTTGCAGTGGCAAGGGATGTTCCTTGAGACTAGCACTCAGCTCTCTTAAGGCATCTGCTTTTCAGAAGCTGTTATCTGTCTTGCTGGCATTCAGATCATGATGTAAAAACTCACCCTTCCTCTAAGAAGTCAGGAAAGGGAATAATATAAAGACAGTTGTTTCTTCAGGTTGTACTTTTGATTCTTTTCAGGATAATCTCTATGATGGTCTGTTTCTAAACTGAATGAAGCATGGATAGAAATGTGTACCTGCATAATACACTTTGAGTCTATAAATAATTTCAGAATCATGCTATGTGGCCTCATAGACCTAGCATTAACCTTATGCTCTTCTCTAAGGGGCTCCTTCAGCTCTGGAATAATTGACTTAGGTCTCAAGAGAGCTTTGCTTGATATCATTACATTGCATGTCCTGAATGCTGTGATTTTTGTCTACTTGTTGTTTGGTTGGTGGGTGTTTTTTTTTTTTTTTTTTTTTTTTTTTTTTTTTTTTTTTTCTTTTCGCTTTGGGCTTAGAACAATCTTATACTCAACTAAAAATCCAAGATGACACAGAAGTACTGAGGTGAACATATGAAAACTACAGTGCCAGAAATAAACTTAGAATCCAAATAAACAATTTGATTCTTAACTCTTTTATACCTAAGACTCCAGTATTTAAACAACCTTTAGTCTTTAATGAAGATGCAGCAAAACTCCTGTACAAAATATGGAAACACTATTAATTCAACTTTACACAGAAGGAAGAGGAGCAAGGAAGGGTAAATGGCTCAGTCATAATCACACCAGAAGTGAATGTCAAAACAAAGGCTTGAAAGAAGTCCTCTTATATCTCACACAATGTATCCCACACAAATGTCTGTGTTTGGAAAAACTGCAACCCAATTGCCTCAAAAAGTTCAAGATTTGCAGATTCCAAAACAAGACTAAAAACCGCAGCTGAAACGCCCTTAAATATAAAACTTCAGCAGGAGTGAGATTTTTTTTTTTTTAATGGAATCCTGAAATGAATGAAACTATCTTACAAGTATATTTTAAAATATTTATTTTAAATTCGTAAAAATCCCCTTTTCTCTTCCTAAGAATACATTATTACAAAAGAGAAATGCAAGACCCACAAGGCTAAAAGAGAAAAGATGCTTAAGTGTACTTGAAATACAAGTTCTGCATCTGGAAAAATTGCTGTAAGGATGTGGGCTGCCTGTCTGTTGCTTTAATAATTTTTACTTTTTTCTTTTGTAGAATGAGGTAAAGATGTGAAGGAAGCAAGACAGCTTACCTCTCATAGGAAAAAAAAAAAAAAAAATAAAAAATATATATATATATTAGCCTGTGTGTAATTTTCTCAGTAACTTCTTTTTTTAAAAAAATAATTCTCAAAGATTCTCATTTATCTCCATGGCTTTGGAGGTTCCAGTAGAGGATGGTCCAGTGACACTTGTTAAAGACAGAGTCACACTATGTTTTGCTGTTAACATCCATGGGAACAGGAATGAGACTTTCAGGTTACATGCATATATGGGGATCAAAAGCTGTCTGAAATACCCTGCTAGACAAGTCAGTGCTCGGGCTGGTGAGAGGAGACGGGGCTACAGCAGTGAAAGCACCAGCTGCCAGCAGTACTGCTGCTAATTAAGATGCCCTCTTTCTCCTCACTTTAAATTGCTTAGAGACAATTTTGGTAACTGATACTTGGATTTATTCCCTCATGGTGGCAGGGATGGTGTGAAGACCACACAGACACTTCAAAAAAAGTTGGGGATCTTTCCATAGTAGAAAAAGGAAACAACCTGTATCTTACTCCTTGTAGCTGAGCTCAGTTTCCCAAAAGCTTGGATAATTTTCAAACCCTATTTCATTACATTGTCATGCTAGGACAACTGTTTTAGGCTAAAATCAAAGTGAGGTACTATTTAGGCAAGCATCTTTCACAGTGGTAGAGCCACTTCCAGCTGGAAATAAACAAGTTTGTAGCTACAAGATAACAGACATGTGACACCAGCACATTAAAGAGAGTAGGAACTAATTTTCAAAATAACTCCTTAAACAGGCTTAAGCCATTAGAAGCAATGTAGGTTGCATCTAGTTTTAGGCTAAGACAATTAAAGAGTCATATTTATCAGCAATGTAGAGAATGATTTGATGTATCTTTCTTGATGACTATTTCATTTTTCTGCTGTTGGCACCAGATACTGCTATATTTATATGCTGCTATTCAGCCTAGTTAATACTTAGACCTTTTGCCCAGATCTTCTCATAATCATGACTAACTACCAAATATTGCCCAGATCACTTCCATTTATATGTGTTCATTTCTAAGTTGTGATTATATTAATCATTTTACTTAGAATGATAAATCTGATTTTTCTAAGCTCTTATTGTTTACACAAGGAAGGTCCACTTACCCCGTGCATGGGTAGAGCTTCCCAATATTATTATTCTAGAACAGCTTAAATCACTTATAATTTCCAAAATGATGGTATTCAGAGATTCTAATAATTAATAATTCGGGGTGACCTGACTAAAAAATTCTACTCCATTTTTGCCTACTGTAACACATGTTTTAGAAACTTTAAGAGTTAAAGTGTTTTCAGATCTATGGATTTTTAGCTATGCTTTGACAGCACATGGTAACATGTGAAATTGGCTTTTGTTTGGAAGGGAAGCCAGTGGTCTTTTGAACTAGAAGACTAAAAAGTAGCAGAATAGTTGGATTTAAAGGCAGTCAGTTGTTGCTGATGGTCTTCACCAGAAGGATAGGAAACAGGTGTGAAGCAGCATCTTCCTTATGAGGGACTCAGGAGGCTATAGTGAAAATTGAAGAACAGACTTTGTTTTCTCTTGTTTTTTTATCGCTTTTACAGCTAGTTTGTTAAAAATTTCTTTACTCTTTTCCCCTTTGACATACCATGAAGTCTTTTCAAGTGAGTGATAAAATAATATTTTCTACTTCTTTTGTGCATTACATTATTTGTCCTCATGAGATTTAAGCATAAAAACATCATTTTCTTTCTGAGAGAAGAGAGGGTACTATTCTTATAATTTTTAGTTTATAATGTATACCACAATATTTTCTGTATGCAGCAACTTATCATTTATTAAGAACAAATAACTATAATGCATGCATATTTTCTCACATGGTATTGATAGAAAAATCAAAAAATATTTAAAAATACAAAACACTTGGGTTTTTTCCCTCATCACTTCTTCCCTCAGCCAATGAAGAAGGAAATTCTTACCCAAATATTTGTTCAGAAATAGGAAACTAATTTCCAAAAAGGTTATGAAACTTATCCAAAGATCATCAGAGATAAAAGTTATTCTCAGAGTAAGAATTCCAAATCTGAGACAGGTTTTCTTACTCTTCAAAAGTCTTTCTTTTCACAGGGAATGGTGAGCTCAGACCAATCACGACAATGCTTTGCCAGGATGGTATTACCAGACTGCAAAGGAGAAAATAAAACACTGTGAAATGGCATACAGCAGTTCAGACTTCAGTTCTAATAAATCATACACAATACTCTAGATTTGTAGCAAAATATGAACTTCAAGATCATCATCTAGGAAACAAAGTTAGCAGTAAGTAGGAAAAAAATAAGGACTAAATAAAATTCTGGGTTTTTTACAATAAAAAAAATAGGTTTTAACTATTTATCTGTTACTCCAACATCTCTTTTCCAAAATGTGCTGTGCTTGCCAAACTATGATTGACAGTTTTATTCACACAGATCCAACACTGTGTTTATTAAAGTTTTGATGCCAGCATTTCTCAGTTCCATATCACCATAAAATTTAGTTCAGCTGAAACCCATGTAACAGGCTGTATCTTAAGGGTAGGGAAGGGAAAATGCTCCATGGAATTCAAACACATTTCTTCCTTTGTTGGAATGACCATTATGAAATCCCACTCGCACATATTCAGAGGTGGCTTTTTTAAATGTTCATCTTCTGTCTTTACTTATTTTTCCTGTTTTCTCCAGAAGATGTCTGGAAACAGTGCTGATATTAAACACAGATGTCAGGGTGCCAATGCTAGAGAATCTGTCTGTGAACAAATAAAAAACTATAATGATCATAAGGTTTGAAACAAAGCTGAGAATAATATTGCAGCAATAAATCTTTACTTGCAAACTTTATTCTTTTTTTTTTTTTCTTTTGACTCATATTCAACTACTCATTTTGCTCTTGGGAGAAAAAAAAAAAAAAAAAAAAAAAAAAAAAAAAGTAAAAATTACAGTATTTTGCATCCACCAAGGAAACAGAGCTGACCTCAGAAGACTCCTTTGCTTTCTGCTGTGGATGAATATGGGACAACGTAATATTCTGATAGCAATGAAAATTCACATTTTATTGATAAGTTTCCATAGCTAATCTAAAAAGGTAAAGAATTCTAGCAGAAGATCTTTTTTACAGTTGAATCTTCTGTGTTGTAAATCCTTTGTGTACAAGGGTTTATAAGATATATGCTTTGTTTAATATTTTACAGTGCTTAAAAATCCCAGTTCAAATTAAAATTCTCATTGTCAGATGTTACATAAACCACCACATTAAAATGCCCGATCCTTACCCTGGAAAACCACAACAACCTGCTTTTTTTTTCTGTGTCAATAATTTAAAGACAAAATGAAATGTATTTATTAAGTACCAAGTATTGACTTATGCCTTACAAGAGCGGTTTAGCTGCTCCCTGACAGCTTAATAAATTGAGAAAAATCTATGCTTTTCCTACGAATAGAAGAAGGAGGTCTGCTCCTTTGTTCAGAGGAGAAAATTCATTCTATCTGAATATCCTGTTGCTGTGATGTAATTATATTGTAAATATAGTGGACACCAATAGTTAAAAGGCATAAGGAGGCAGAAGTACTTTTCTCGTGCTATCTACTGTTAAACCACCAGTTGGTGAGCCTTTGATGATGAGGGTATTTTTTGCTTATTTCCTTTTCTGGTGGAGGCCTTGTTTATGAAGACGAAACTCACATAAATGGAATATTTTGTGGGAGGATAAACTGCTTGTTTAACAAATAATGCTCATTTGGGATCTTTGCCTACACTGCAGAATTTTAACTGAGGCTAACCCTGAGCCCAATGCCCAGTTCATGATAATATCCTCCTCTCATTTAAGTTAATGACTAAAAGCCTACCTGACTTCAGGGAAAGAAGGTCAGACCTTAGGTGGGCTGCATAGCACTCAGATACATAATCCTTTCCTTACTGCACTGAGGAAACAACAGACTTCCAAGTAGCTCAGATCCAAGGAGCTTTCATGCTTTAACATGTTACATGCTGTGCAGGACAGGAGACTCGCCTCCACCTGCCCTGCCTCTCAGAAATCCTATTAAGAATTAAGGATTAAGAATCCTATTCCCTCTCTTGAGATTGGCTTCAGTCTGATGCAGGGCATGTTCTGTAACTATAGAGTCACAGAAATTGTCCAAAGTTGTAGAAACTGCCCTTTTTTTTTTTTTTTTTTTTTTTTAATGTAAAAATTATCTTTGGCTTGGCTTCTGAAGCTCTTTTAGTCCTGTTAGCAGAGTTTTATAAGCAAACACATAACTTTCTCTTTTTGTCAATTACAAAGAAAGTATGAAATAGAGAAAGGTCCTATATTATAGAAATAGCTGAAAGTTATTCTGTCATCTGATACAGAGTTTTTTAACTAAAGCAAGGCAGTCAAATCCTGAATTAACCTAACTTGGCAGTAAGGCCCTCCTTTAAGTCTTTTCTTTTGTGAGAGAGATGATCAAAATGAACATGATTTATCATACAGACAGTCAGATTTTGCTACCATTTAAGTAGCTATCAGACACATCTAAGTATAGTCACCCTAAACTCATTACATAGTTAAATGTAATAATCATGGTCAGTACAAAGTCAGCACATATCCACTTGTAATTTATTGGTTATCTCCATTCATTAGTCCCAGATATGAAGGTAACTTGACAGAGCAAGTAGCACCCACATGAGGACAACTGAACCACAGCCTTACCTTCCGCTGCCTTCAGTGGAAGCTTCAACAGCCGGTTCACCTTTAGTAGACATTTATGTTTGTCACGGTTTAACCCCAGTCCGCAACTAAGCCCAACCTAGCCACTTGCTTACTCCTCCCTGGTGGGATGAGGGTGAGAATCACCAAAGTGAGAAACTCATGGGCTGAGATAAAGACATTTTGACAGGTAAAGGAAAGGAGGCCAGCAGATTCAATTTTCAGTACTGCAGTCAGGACTCTCAGGTAGTGCTATGGTAAAATATGTCATAATAACTCAGTTCCGGGGATTTGGACACACATTCACACTGAAGGGTAACCTGCCTGTGGCTCCAGGCTGGACACTGTTGCAGGTTTGTCAGTCCCTGGGTACTCACCTCACCAGCCCTCATCCTCACCCCAGCCTGTGGGTGGCATCAGGCCTTGGTCCTCACCACCACTGCAGCTTTGACAGGGATTCGGGGGGTTCTGGGCTGGCCTGGGTCACAGTCTCTATCCCAGTCTCACTCCTTTGCTGGGTGCTACATGTCAAGGTTTGCTCGGGGAGGGCATGGTCCTGCTGTACCTATGGCTACTCTTGGTTCCCAGCTCTCCCACAGGGCAGCCATCCCCTGCAGCGCCCTGACACTCCTGGGTTTGTTACAATCTCACCTTTACATAGAACTAGATGCCAAGTTACTTTTAACAGCTTAAAATAAAGCATGTTGGAAAATGGCAATGAGAAAGACAATGAAAAAGAGTGTTTTAATAAGTGGTGAACCTAAATCAGTGGTTGATTGATTATGTTACATTTTCCATTATCACTTAAGTTACGACTTTAAATAAGCTATATATTTGTGCTGCTCTTTCGATACTGATACATTAATGGAAATATCTCTCCTCTAGCCCAGTGAATATTATAAAACAGAACTAAAAAATATTGTTCATTGTCATCTTTCCAGCCACAAAGAAAGCATGATGCCCAAGCCAGGGTGATGTCATTTTCAGATCACAGACTGTTGAAGAGTTATTGATCTGACTTTTTGTTTCTGTATTTGTTGCTACCTTTTCTTTTGTATTTCATATTTTTATTATTATCATCATTATTATGGGGGCAGGAAAAGTAAGAGGTACACTAAGATGCTGGTAGTGCTAGAAATGATTTCTCAATCCCTAATGTTGACAATATCATGTCATCTAAAATCACAAGATTGGAAGATACACCTCAATAACTGAGACCCATCTTCTGTCATCACAGGAGTGAAAGATTTAAGCTGTAAACATCTTCAGAGCCTCTGGTCTGAGTGCTGCTGCTGCCCCATATATTGCTGACTACAGGCCACCTCTGCAAACTAAAAAATTCGTTTTAATATGCCAGACAAAGAAGAAAGATGAAAAATTACTCTGACAACAACAATGGGAGATTTAAGTGAAAATTCTGAATAGTCTGATGATGTGGACTACACTTCAGGAAAAAAAGGAAAAAAAATCCAGGCTCCAATGTTACCACTTCAGAAGAGCAAGGATATCTCTAACTGCAGACAGTTTCCAGTGTTTCAGAGTAGGGTAAAATAAATATATGAAATATTTCTAAAATAGATATTAAAATTAGAAAAAGATTCCTGAATGAGGCAGAATATTTGTGAAAGTTATGAAGTATGTAATTGATATAGTAAAGACAATAGTACAAATATATACCATTAGGAAAAAAACCCAATTGTATGTTCTTTCAAAATCTTCTGTGAACACCAATATAAGTTGCCATGTATCTAAACATAGACTGGTAGATTTAGAGGTTAAGTTAATATTTTAAAGTTTTAGTACATCAGAATGTAAGAAAAAAAATAAAACCTCCTTATCTTCACTTTTCAGAAAGGAAAACGATGCAGAGAATGACCAACTGGCTTCTCCAAAGCCATGCAGGGAATTAGAGTAGTAGATGTCTGAACAGAAGATATATTTCCTTTTTCTTCAATTCTACTATAGAAAATAGATGTCAGTTATTTTCATCCCCTAGATATTTTGCTTTGTACAGTAGAAATTAAGAACATTACAATTTGTATGTTCTTTTCAATAGAGAATAGAAGAAAAGCAGTCCTCCAAACCATATTGACAATAACCATAACTGCAGTTAAATATTCAAGTGGTCAACAGCATCTTTGCCTATGGCATGATCCACAGTGGGACTTTTTTGCCTTTTCAGATGACATTAATAATTCCAAATTATGGAGAAATTAATTTTTCATGTCCTTACCAGTGACTCAGTTTGTTTCCTGGTTTGCCATAAGCCCTACTTTCCAAGTTGTTCATTTTAGAGACATGACATTGCACTTCAGCCTGGATTTGCAATGAATCAACTCTGTCCTTTCACAGTGAAACCAAGTATGGCAGAGTCAACCCTGAGCAGCAGCAGCTACATTCTGGGAACACTGCTTGTACAGGCTGATATGCACTTCTCGGACAGTAGACATTCTGTGCTCTCAGAAGGGGATACCAGGGACATTTTCTTTGGGTCTCAAATCACAGTCCAACAGACACCTCATATTGCCAGGCCTTTACAAATCCTGCTCTTACACGAGTGGAATACATTTACATTCTAAGTTATGGGTAAATCAAGAGTCCTTCTGCCTGAGTTCTGAGCCAAAAAAATGTATGGAGCTTACACTGGGCTCACACTAATAAATCTGAATTCTAGTTGAATTAATTAGCTCATTTTCAGTACAGTGTTACAGTGCTACATGTTTGGTTTTTTGTTTCATCTTAAGGAATGGGCAATACAAGAGGCAGGAATGAACTCCTATATGCTGACAATATATAGTGACAATATATCTTGACATTCATGGACCACTTCAATTAAATTGCCTGCAAAGGAATGTAAATTTCTCCATAAAATTGAGTAACTTGTAAAACCATAGACGGTCTTTTTAAATTTCTGTTTTTAAATTATTTTCAAGTCTGGTCTTTTCAGATTTTTCCTAATTAATAAAACAACTGGTCTTGCAAGACCACCCAGAAAGAGCACCTAAAGCAAATTACTACTTAATTGAAAACAAACCTTTAGCTCAACACATAAAGTTAATAACCCCTATATTCAATAAGGCAGCAAAACTATACATATTGCATACAGTATTTTCTCTAAGCTCACTAGCTAGGAATTGACCTCCCAGCAGTACATTCTTGATACAGTCTGGCAGGTTTGCTTTTCACATTTCATTTTCATAATTTGATCTGAGTTTCTGGATAACTTCAAGGCTCCAAAAATAGGTTTGCCCAGTACAGTAGCCTTATTTGCTGTAAGCAAATATCTTTATGGTGGTAACTTTGGACATCATAATTCCCTGGAAGTACAGAAGAGGAAAATCAAAGACTTCTCCTTGAAGAGTTGATATGTCAAAGTGTTACATTTCAAACAGTTAGTACTCTTATCATGTCAGAGATTTATTCTATGAACAAGGCAAATTGCAGTTATCCCTTGACACGGTGTCATGATTTGCAGGTCTGATCTACATTATTGATTAACCCCAACAGATATTATGAGTCTTTGTTTTTGCACATACAAGAGAAAATAAAAAATATAGGTCAAAGTATAACTTGGCTTTTGGAATCAAGTTTTAAACAATTCTCTTATATTTTCTGACATCAACATTTTATTGTCATTATCAGAATGAGGTGCCCTACTTCTGTATGCAGTCAGGTAGAGTAATGTGACAGACTTCTTTCAGCAATCTGAAAGAAATGCTCAAAAGTTTCAAAGGAAAAAGAAACTTTAATAAAGTCAGTGTAAAGAAGAACACAAAAACACATTAAAAAATACCAAAAGAAAACAATTAGATAATAACATATACTTAGATCATGTTTGCATCTGGAGTAGAAACCTCTACTATACAGAGAGAAAAACAAGGATACAAGTATGCCTTTTCTTACCTGTTTATATAAGGATTGGTTTCCTCTTATTGTTTCCTCTTTTTATTTATTTTAAATATATTCTTATGGTTGTACTTGTCATGTCTAGAAAATTGCTAAATCATAATTTATAATACTATATTTCTGTTAGTCTTATCTGTAAACCATATATTTGGAAGACTAGGAGGACATAGATTTCTGCTTTTGTAGATTAGCTCTGACCAGCCCTGCAAACATTCACTATGAGGCTGGGTCCTCATTCTGTTTTACTGTGCTACTGTGCTACAGTGATAAACCAGAAATTATGTGTGTTCTGATAGTACATTTTATAGTACTTTAGCTCATTATCTCCACCTATGAAAAGTCATAGAAGCAGAGCAAGTGGTATATAATGTCAGCCTGATTATACAGATATTGCTGGTTTCTTTTAAGGTGAACGGAAATAGGTGTAAGACTTGTTTCGGAGATAATCGTTCTATGCCACAGACAGTTTTACACCACTATGGGGTTATTCTTCACAGTCAGAATCTGCTTTGAGTTCCTCAGGTGGAGGTTCAAATGCAAGCTGAGATGACTATGGGGAATCAGTCTGGAACTAGCAAAGCACTGACTCCATAGATGAAGATTTAATCTGGAAGATGACTTGTTATATTTTTTGTGTTGTAACAGACAGACAGAGAATAGCTAATTCCTTGTGTCAGATAGCTATCTAATCTATCCATCCTCCAGATTTAGATTTTCATGGCAGGACTGCCTTGTGACTAGACTTACACATCTCAACAGGCTTCAGAGATACCACATTGGAACATGTGCTTGCCACTGATCAGGAATTGCTCATTGTGTTGTACACACATGAGATGGTTCATTTGTGTTTTTCTTGCAAACAACGACAACGACAATGAAAAACTTTTCAATAATTGCATGTGTTTAAAAAATCTTTCAGTTGAAGATAGAACAATCTTAAAAGATGGTCAGGAAAGTTCTGTTCCCATTGCTGGTTTAGCAAACAATGTAAACTTGAAAATTCTGAAGAAAATAGCAGAGTTACATTATCTTGTATTTCCAGGACAAAATGGTTATGATATTTGGTTACCAGGATCATCCATAAAATTATTTTCTTGTACTGTCAGTCTCTTTCTTAAACAAGCAGTCTCCATGGTATCAATGAACTAGGTCGTCTATGCTTAAATCCCAACTTCGGCTGAAATACATAATAGTTTGTAAACTATAAAATATTCACATCCCTCAATGCCCTTTAGACAATAAGATTCCTAGTACATGTGATGAGCCCAGAAATTATTCTATAATTTTCATGTTCCTTATATCACAAAGACTGTAATGTACTCTTTGTCCTGAGCTCTTGCTAGTTACACTTACTGAGTAGACAGATGCAGTACTATGCCTTTCACTCGGTTTATGATACAGCAAATGGTGTTGCTCACTGTATGGTCTGCTCTAATGTTGCACCTGCATCCTCCACCTATGAGATTCAGAGATATTTCCTGCCCAAAGGTATACAGTTTCTTTCCAAGAAACATCTATTTTAGCTGTTAAATTGGCAAATAAACTGCATTCAGTCAAGGGTGACTTGAAGCATTTCTTACGCTGGCCAGGAAATTTCATTCCATCTTCTACCTTCCCATCTAAGAGATAGGGGAGGCTGCAACCAGGTCCCTGCTCAGGGAGACACGAAAATCCTCTCCTGACCTCACTCACCCTCCATGGTGCCCCTTCCCAATAGATATGGGGCCCTGGAACTTTTGAATGAAGAAGAGATGGAGGAAGAAAATGAGACAAACAAGGAGGAAGAACAAGGTCCACCAAGGCTGGGTCATTCTAGACCACGTATTAGAACCAATTCTAAGAACACCAGAAGAGTCATTGTGGTGGGTGACTCCGTTCTGAGGGGTGTCAAAGGCCCCATATGCAGACCAGATCCACTTCATAGAGAAGTCTGCTGCCTCCCTGGGGCCCGGATCAAGGACCTCATGGCTAAACCTCCCGCTCTAGTGAGACCAAGGACTACTACCCTCTCCTGGTTTTCCAGGTAGGTAGTGACAACATTACCAGGAGAAGTCCTAAATCAAAGAAGAGAGATTTCAGGTCCTTGGGGAAACTGCTTATGGGGTTGGGGGCACAAATTGTATTCTCCTCCATCCCTTCTGTTGTGGGGATGGATGAAGAAGAATACTGGAGAGCTCAGCAGATGAACTTGTGGCTCCAAGATTGGTGTTACTGCCAGGGTTTTGGATTTTTCAATCATGGGTTGGTATACAGGGCACCAGACATTTTGGCATCAGATAAGATACACCTGTCCCAGAAGGGGAAGATGATCTTGGGGCAGGAGTTATCTGGGCTCACTGACAGAGCTTTAAACTAAATTTGAAGGGGGAAGGGGGAAAAACATCAGCCCCTCTGAAGTGCATGTATACCAGGGAAGGTTTAGACTGGATATTGGGAAGCATTTATTTACAGAACGGGTTGTTAGGCGTTGGAATGGGCTGCCCAGGGAGGTGGTAGAGTCCCCATCCCTGGAAGTGTTTAAGAGTCAGGTCGACATAGCGCTGAGGGATATGGTGTAGTTGGGAACTGTCAGTGTTAGGTTAATGGTTGGACTGGATGGTCTTCAAGGTCCTTTCCAAACTAGATGATTCTGTGATTCCAGGAGATGATATAACCCGGCCTGGGTGCTCATCTGCTGTCCACGCCATGCACATTTGAGATATTTTTAATCTTGTATCTTCATTATGACAGTGTCTGCAACAAGCAGTCAGAGCAGTACAAAAGACCATCATTCTTCATTCCACTGTATTACTTCTCTCAAACAAGAACATAATGGCGCCTCTGGGTGGACCACACAGTTTATGTATTCTCTACAGCATCCAATGTTTAGCTCCCACAACAGGGCAGCAAGCACAAGAACTATAGGTATATCTAAGATTGTCGGGAGTCTGAGCCTATCTAATCTCTCGTCTCTCTGTATAATCCTGGTAAAGCCATCTGGAATATAAGGAAATACTTTTAAACAGTATTGGTAAAATCACACATCCAAGAAAAATGAAACCTGAAATTGTCATAAATTCAATCTGTCCTTTTGCAAGGTTTGTTTGACAAATACTCTTAATTTCCTTCAAGATTATATTAGTCCAGAAATAGCTGTAAAGGTAGAAAATCAATCTACTTAAAGTTGAAAGTCTTTCTGAGATGTTGCTATCAGTGCACAGTCACTGTCATATAAGAGTTTCTTTGCACAAGGTTTGGCAATGCTAGAGGTTGTGTGCAATATGGAAAGATTAAGACATTCCTGTACAGAACAAGTCCAGAATTTAACCCCATGAGTTGAGTTGCTTAATACTGATGCTAGCACCAATAGTACTGCCAGAACTACTGTCTTGGATGTCTCCTTGTTTGATTCCTGTTCAAAACAGGGAATGACAGAGTTGAAATTCTGTCAGTCTATCACAGATATTCATCTGTAGAAGGCAAATGTAGAATTCTTCCCATGAGGCTATCAAGTCCCAATAAACTTATCAGTTTTGAAAGTTTAATTGTATCGCTTAAGTCTGGGTGGCTCTCTCAATACTTCTTTTGGACTCGGTGAACAGTGTAAACCTTGGTATGACTAAACTCATTGTTATGATTTGTGAAGTCTATTTCTATGATATATATCACCAGCAGACAAGGAGATTCTCAGAGAAGATTTTAATTACCACAGGAAACTAATTGCCATTCAGCCTTTTACTACTATAGACTATCATAAGGGCTTGGATACTTATTAAGGATTTTAAATTTGTTTAGATTTGTGAAATGATCTTTGTGCCCCAAATAAAATAAATAAATAGAATAGAATAGGTAGTGTAATCTTTCATCTGGAGGATTGCAACTCATTTTGCAATATTTAGAAAATATATTATCTGCACACTTTGTCTTATCATCTTCTGTGCTTGCTGTCTTTTGTCAACCTCACATATTGCTCTACAGCTTTACTGAGACAGCAACAGGCTCTGTGAGTTGAACAGTCTAATACACCACCAACAGCTGTTTTGACATTGACTAGATGTTGAGAGTGATGGGCTCAACTCTTTCTTATGCTTACCTACCTCTTTAAGCAATACATCAACTGAATTTAATACTAGTTAAATAAAAAAGTACTATTAAAAATAACCACAGTCCTCAAACAATTTCCTTTTTGGCATCAGTGATCAGAATTATTTATTACAAGTTTGAGCAGTACCCACTAAACCATTTAATCACAATATTTTTGGCACCTATGACAGAAGTAGTCAGGTGTTAAATGTGAAGCTCTCTTACTGCAGTGCCTAGAGGTAACTAATCAATGTGGCAAAGATCTTTTGGATGCAGGAGATGTATATCTCACCTTCCAGTGATTAGTTTGTCAAAGCCACAAGATCTATGAATATACTTATTTAATCTGTCAAAAGGATATAGTACAGAATGAAAAGTCATCATCAAACCTGATGTAGCAGAAAATTTCTAACTATTGATTAGATTCAAACATTAATTTTAATCTGAACATGTACTTTAGTGCATCAATAGGTCAAGTAGCTTATGAATGCAACCCAATAATATTGGAATCCTGAGTCAGCAAGTTAATACACCCCTGAGTACCTCAAATTATTTTCTCCTGGGAAGACTTTTAAAGAGGAAGGATGATCAATGTAAGTACAGAGTAATAAACTGATGTGCTCAGCTACACCATCTCTCCTTTTTTTTTGGTCCAAATCCTGTGCGATGTACCAGGTGCAGGCAGGTATTTCAGGTAATATATTCATTATTTCTGAAACAAAATTAAACAAAAGTAAAATGTGAAACTCATTTATCCATGAAAAAAAAAAAATCTCAAGTATCAGAATGAACTGTGGAGTGGGAGAGGTTAAAAAGAAAGAGAAAACAAATAAAAATGAGATTTTCTAAACCTGCTGTCACTTCTGTCAAAAGAAGCTTAAATGAAAAAAAAAAAAAAAAAAAAAAAAAAAAAAAAAAGTTATCTAAATAATACAAATAATACCCTTGGAAATTTTTGTTCTGAAAGGAAGAAAACTTTCCTATGGCAATTTTTTTTTTTTCTAAACAGTGAAATACTGTACCTACTGAGTTCACTTTGGATAATGTCATATAATTCATCATACTGAATTTGTTGTATTCCTTGTTGAGGATATTATTAATAAGATTTTTAGCTATTTGGTTAGACAAATTGTTTTAATGTGTGTGATTTATTTTTACTATACTTTTGCAATATGCATTATTGTTAACAGACTCCTGCCCTGCAACTTTTACACCATATAGTTCCTCCTAACGAGCCAAAAAAGAATCCATTTATTTCCTCACCAACAGTAAAATCCTTTATATGTATTACACTAAATTTCCAGAAACAACTGGAATAGAGTCTTCAGGGAAGTTAAGGAAACCAGCATTTCCAAATCTGTACGTATTTGATGGAGTCACTCAGCAGCAAATATAGTGGTCTTCAAAAACATGAAAAACATAACTTCTACTTATGATTTTATTAAACAGAATGATAAAATACAAGGGATTATTTTGCTTAAGTTATATGCACCTGTTGCATTGTTTTTGACTATAGCCAACAACTATTTTACAGATTATGTAATATGAAAGTTAAATAATCCAATTCAAATTAAACTGGACAATATGCATTAGGGGAAAAAAATTCTACTTATATGTATAAAATATTATAAAATTACCTTTACAAGAAACAATTTTCACCTGTAGCAAAGCTGTCCATTTTTTATGTTGGATCTAAAGGAAAAAGTATGAAACAGTGGATGTAATTAAATAAATGTACAGACTCCTTATCTTGCTCAAGAGCAATAACTCACACACTATACGTTATATTTTTTCTCTATGGGAGGAGTGCAGAGCAACCCCATGAACTCAAGCATCCCCATGGACTGTAGCTCACCTTCACACAAGTATGAGGACTTAGTGGATTTCCTCTTACCTAAAAAATCAAGCCCTGGGGATGCAGAGTAGTATAGGCAACTGAAGGCAGAATTCATCTCATGCAGCTTTAGACATGTAAAAATCTTTGGTCTGTAGTCTACACATCCATTATCAGTTCATTCTGCTACAGGCCATGCAAGGAGAGAGGCGTCTTCTGAGGATGGTTCTTCTCACCTATTTTAAGATGGGTTGACTGCAGTTGATCTCACCTATGAAGATGCCTGGGTGTGTATTAACTATAGTGAGATTCTACTTTTAACATCTACAAATCCCATGTGAATTAAATGCCACTGTAGTAGCTGAAGCTTGCTTATGAAGTTGCTCCCCTAAATTAATTTCCAATCCAGTTAATCAACAACCTAGACTCTCTATAAACAGTTGTCAGTCTTCAAGAGTTTAAATTTTCCCTGTTTTGCCATGGCAAAAAGGTCAAAACCCCCATTCACCATGTGATCAGCTGGTGAGAGTATGAATCCTGCAGCCTCAGGAAAAAAAAAAATCCAGGTGTAATATAAGATATTCAGCAAGGTCCTACTGTGTTAGTCCGGGTCAAAACTATCTGACATAAAATATGTTGCTATGGCTTATTAATCCTCTATGCTTTCATTTATGAAGCCTGCAACTACATGCTTCATTATTCCATATAAAGCCATTACACATCCAAGTCTCAAAATGGAACTATCTGTGTCTGCAAAATGCACAGGTATTTTATGAATTAAAGTATATTCATTTACATATCCATATATACTTATACATATGTATAGATACACTTTTGTAGATACATACACACATGCATATTTATGGTGTGGTGTATTTACAGATGAATATTTTAATATGTCTTTTCCTACATAAATACCTGCCCTTTGGACATATGCATGTGACTGAATACTCTGTGCAGATCTTTTCCACAGGTAAAAGAATAACTCTGAATTGAATATGTTTTTTTCTTATATGTCTAAATTTTAGGTAAAAATAGCTTCCTTTTCCTTGTAGTTGTCTGTAAAGCCATTCTCTCTGAATTACTCTTGCTTTTATGCTAAAAAATGCTAAAAAATTTTTAAAGAAGAAAACAATACATAAAGAGATTTTTTTTGGGGGTCTTCATTTGATTACTGTTGACAATTGCACAATTACATTTCAGAGAAAATTTTTCAAACAATTTTTAAATGTAGTTTTCTTTTTTTCTTAAAACTTCACCCAACTTTTGCTTCCAAACTTATTCTGTTATTTAACTAAACACATCACTGAAAAAATATGTTATTGATTGCACATTTTTTGGTGACATTCATTTTACTGAAAGGAACTGAGTGTGAGGACCATCCTGTAACTACCAACCTTTATTCAGCCCCGTAACTTTAACTTGCAACTACTGAGGAATATGCTGCCAAACTAAGACTGCACAGTTTGGGCTATATGAAAGGGGACGGGAGGGGAAAAGAGAGTCAAAGGATGGAGTCTGTCTACATTGGTAGAGAGAGGAGACTTTTGCTATACCGTGTATTTGTGATGCAGCTTCCAGAAAGCAGGCAGTGGCAAAAGACTGTGGAGGCTGCCAAAGGCATTTTGACACAGCCTATTTTGTGAATCAGCTGTGTCTTGCACAGTTGCTTCTGGGAACATGGTCCCGAGACAACTCCAGCCCAAGTCTATACACACCCTTGAAAGACAAAATAAAGGATAATGTTGTTCCCTACGCATGTCTGAAGACCCTATGGTCTGGTGAGTCCCTCACATAGTAGTCTGGCAGTTATAATTTTGTGCCCTAGATGGATTGAAACAGAGCTATTTATTTATTTATTTTGGGGAACAAATCCTTACAAAGCAGCTGTAGGCTAAACACCAAGATAAACTGCAGGCAAAGGTAGTTGTTTAGAGTAACATCTGCACTAGCATATGTCGGAAGGACTTAAAAAAATAATTTATTTCAACATTTCATTTAGACTAATAATGCAAGCAAAGGGACATTATTAAATAGAGAGAATACAGATTTCAGAGACTATCAGCTCAACAGAACTACAGACTGAGAATCTAAACATATTTAGGTCAAGGTTGGATTATAAATTCAGAAACTTCTTAATAGAGTATTTCCCTATTGATTCCTTTCCTTTTGACTCCTACTGAGTCTGCATCTGTTCCTTCTCTAAGTAGACTGAACATGGAATAGATGCAAATATGATGCAGTTTGTTGATTAAATACTTGGCTGTGTTTATTTGTTGGAAGCCTCACCATCAGGCAGTCAATTTAATCAAACAATAATCTTCAGTCAATTATGATCTTTTAGAAAAAATGTATCCATGGCACCTGCTGTGTCCTGTATTTATTGAAGATGTATCTCTTTGTGGGTTTTAATGCAATTGTCTAAAAATTATAATCAAGAGGATTATGTGTAATAACAAGCAGTGTCAAGCGTAACTTTTTTGTCCTGTCCCAAGATAATATAGCTCTTCTTTGGGAACAATTAACACCCCTCTGGTATAGGCCATAATATTATTCATTACGTTTCTGACATTACCCATGACAAAAGTGTGATCAAATCAGCTCCATTGCCAGTTCAGTGTTTGATTCTGATCACTGAGGCTTGCTAGTTGAGCCAGCCTAAATCTCTTGGTTTAGAGTTTCTGCTACACCCATGATTAAATACTGGGTATGGTAGGGGAGTTTCTGCCCTTCCCTTTCCACTAAAAACTTCTCTTATCTTAGATAACATAGTATTTCAACCTTCATGAAAATGTAGGCAGGTTGATGTTAAAAAAGAAAAATTAGAGCTGTTAGTATACTCAGAGGTAAACAAACTGGTTTGTCACAATAGTAACAACAAGAGCTAGGGATGAGGATGAATGTGAATTACAAAACTGGGATATCATTTTTCTCAGACACTTTTGGTTTTAGTGTTATTTTGAGGGCTCCCATCCTCTGGAAGGTCCTTCATCTTTGCCCAGCAACTACCCATAGTGAAAGACTGGATGATTTTCACCTTCTTGAGACTGAACAGGCCAAATCCAAATTCTGAACTATCTCGTTTTGCCTTATCAGGCAGGACATATGTCTGCCTAATCTTTGAAAACTGCTCAGCCATGAGGGTCCACAATATGCCCAGGCAATCTCTTCTAATATTTCACTAGCTGTTAGGTAGTTTTGGGAATAGGCACCTTTGGTTACATTTGCTATAATTTAGCCCATTGCTTTTTATCCTATCCACAGTGATACAGAGAGCAACCGCTCAATTGTTCAGCACATTTTGTACCTGAACACTGCTGTCACATCACACATTGGTCTTTTCATCTTTAATTTAAACGTTCCCATTTCATTCAATATTTCCTGTAGGTCAGGTTTTCTAGACCTCTCTGGAGTCTCTCCAGTAGTTTTGGAAGGTTCTTGAAGGGCTGCCAAAGACCAGAGAAGTACTCAGCTGAGAGCTTTTCAGTGCAGAGTGGAGCAGAAGGATCATTTGTCTGTATAATAACTGCACTTTTCACAGCAGCATGATCTTGGTGGCTCATGTTGTTCTTGTAATCCACCGTAACCTGAAGGTCTTTTTTCTAAAAGAGTGATATCAGTATAGTTCAATTTTTAGATCAGACCTTTTTTTTCCATTGTAACTGATTATACATGCCTGAGTGCAGAGCAATGTATTCTCTGTACTGAATTACATCTTTTTCACACCAATTTGCCAAGACCATGTTAAACCCTGTGTACATATTCCTGGCAGTCCTCCCAAACTTGATGTGATCTCCAGATTTAATAATAATCTCTATCAGCCAGATATTAATAAATTTATTAAGTAGAGCTGGACCAGGACAAGTCCTGAAGAAACGAGGTTGGTATGCCCTTTGATACGAGCAGTGAAAACATGTTGTCGGAACATGCTTTTTCTCTATCCACAGGGTTTCTTGTGCTGTGATAGAATAAATCTGATGAGTTCAGTCTTTGCTTTTCTTTCACTCAGGCCCCCAGAAAGCTGCTACTAGGCATCTGGTTTCACCAGGCTACCTCAAGTAATTGATATTTTCAGTAACATTCATGTCAGACTACAAATTTCCAAGCATTTAAAACTGGGGCTTTTTAAACTATAATATATTTAGTTCCAAAAAACACAGAAAAATATATTTTTAAAAGTTACTTTACAGAAGAGGAAATCAATGTAAATTGCCTTTTTCTCTAGAAAAGTATAAGAGATGATATTTACCTGCTTCCTTTCTTCCTTTTGTGTCTATGTAAATGATACTTATAATGAGTACTATGATTGTGCTAATACCATCAGACAGCAGATCTACAAAGACTATAGATCCTAAATAAGACACGGACTGCATTGTAGGAAGTGTAAAGAGTGCACAGCAGCAAACCTATTGTTCTTGACAAAAGACGTTCATGGAAAATTGCTGCAAAATGTACTTCATTAAGTTCCAAATGGTATTTGCAACTTCATATTATATAAGAAGGATTTTTTAAGCCATAAAACTCTGAGTGCCTGACTCCGTGTTCACTCATTTTATAGACATGCTCAACTGGAAGTATTAGTGTCCTGATTAAATTAGCTGTCATCACCTCTTTTTCTCTAGCTGTAGAAATAAGCTTTTGCAAGACTCAGGGATGGAATAAAAATAAACCAGCAAACATAATTCTTACTAGAGGTAAGGAAAACAAATATATCTGAAGCAGAAGGATGCATGCTTAAAAGCTAGCAATTTTGAAAGCTGTTATTTAGTTTAAAGTTTTCATTTACCAGATCTGTTTTAGGGCCATGGAAGTGTAGAATAAACAAATAATCACCTAAATAAACTTAAAAATTGAAGTTCTATTTTCATACTGAGGACTTAAATGTGTTATTATCAGTTCAGATAATAATAGAATCATCCAATAATTTAGGTTGTTTTGAATGTTACCTGGGTCAACCTGCTACTCAAGAGGTAAGAGACAGACCAGGTTGCTCAGGGCATTGTACAGTCAAGTTTTGAAAGTTTCCAAGGATGGAGATCCCACAACCTGTCTGGAAACCTGTTACAGAGTCTGACTAACCTCACTAAGATTTTCTTATATCTAATCCCAGTTCACCTTATTGTAGCTTGTGTCCACTGCCTCCTGCACTTTTGCTTGTGCACTTCTAGGAAGTGTCTTGCTCTGTGTTTCCTATAACTACCTACAACTAAGGTTGTTGAAGACAGCAATTGGATTCCCCCCTGCCCCTCTGAGCCTTCTCCCAGCTTCTCCTTCTGCATCATGTAACTTCTTCCCCTACATCATTTCAGCCTGCTGTTTCAAAGGCTGGCCTTGTTCTTGATCCCAGTGAAGCAATAGGACGTTCGCAAAGCTGTGCTTTTGCAGAGTCATGGCCATAAACCAGAGAACTATTTCAAAGGAGACACTTAATGAGCCATTAATAAATATTCTGGGCCTGGTTTCCTAGATTTCTTGCATCTAACAGTTTGTACTGGCAGCTGTGTGAGGCTTTGCGACTCAGTATCAAGAGCTGGTGTTTCCAAGCATAGTTCCCTGTACCTGTCCTGCAGACTTGGGAAGGCAAACTCTCCTGTGTGCCAAGGGCTTAATCTGTTCCTAGCTCAGTACAGTATACAGAAGGGATTGCTGACCTAATACTATTCTTTTCCCTTTAAAACTAATCTACGCTTCATAGACATGACTGTATTTCAGCAACCTATAGGACCACTGACACCTGTTAGAAAAAATCTCAAGATTCCATCTAGGTCGATTTTCAAAGCTGTTCAGGCATTTAGAGATGTATATTTAATTTTCTAGGCTTCACCAAGCTGCCTACAGTCTTTGAAGAATATAAAACGCTAGTAAGCACCGATATCTGTTTATTTAGGCAATTACTTGCTTTGGTGCCAGTTCCATGTAGCCTTAATTCTATTAGTACTGCTTAATGACAAGAAGTACATGAAGTATCAGATCTAAATGGCACCATACTAGTTTATATCCAAGAACATATTTTTTTTCTTCTACTTTAAAAAAAAAAATACTCCTTTTTTTTTTTTTTGGTGTTGACAGTATGGATGAGAAAAATAGTTTCAGGGCTTTATATCTAAAGAAATTTTTCTAAAACAAGGATCACTTCATATTAGTATGTGTCCAGTAGATGACAGAAAATGTGTTTAATGACTGCTATTTGGCATTCCTGCTTGAAAAAGAATGAATTATCTGAAATATTTTCTTCCTGAGTTATCTGTTAGTAGTCACAGTTCACTGCCCTGTTGATCTAGTGAGTAAATCTATCTTCTGCAGGAAAACCTGCAATTCACACATCTAATCTTATTTCACTAATTGATTGACCCTTTTTCCTTTCAGATGACAAGTTCTGGCTTCAAGCAAACATTGTGCTACTTTGTCAGGGCCTTTTTCACATTTCTACTGAATGGCCTGTGGGTGTTTGATTCCCATTATAGTCTGTGAACGTATAAAAAGTACATGAAACAAAATTTTTCAAGAAAGCCAGTGTTGGACTATTACATTCTGTGACTGGCAACGATGAAATGCATGTGGGTAGATTTTTTTTTTTTTTTTCTCATTTGAATACATATTAGAGAATTATAAAGGACATAATTCTGAATGTTCAAAAATAATATTGACATAGTATTTTATTCCCTTTCAGTCAGAGCTCTAGGAACAGTTCCTTGCTGGATTTTGTGAAGTGCTTTTGCAGTGGTCAAGACCAGAATGGCTGGAGGAAGTTTTCAACCTGTCTAGTTGAATTTGTGTGAAAGAGCTATCTGATGTCCTGAGGGCTTGCGTTTGTTTGTTTGCTTTTTTTTTTTTTTTTTTTTTTTTTTGGAAAGAAAAATAAAGATACCGAAATGTCTGTTTAGGCTGAGCTTGAGAGAAGTGAGATAAGTGATAAACTTCTTCAGATCTTCTGAATTTGTCACTATTATATGACATTATCCTGATGGGTTCAACAGACACTTGAAAAGAAGGTAACTCAGAATTGATTCCACCTCACTTTGTCCTGGAGCAGGATTTTGAATCCTGATATCTCACATAACAATGTATTATACTGGCTATAGTACTCACTCATCTTCATTTTGGGTGCCTACATTCCAATTTTTCATATTTAAACTATTTCATTTTGAATTGCAAATGTCATGAGAGGTAGAACTTGTACTCAGGTCTCCCATCTTAGTGCCCACCAGGCTGCAAAATCATCCTCCTACATGACCTAGCGTATTCAGTGTCAACTATCCCATTCACTTTTGCTGAAATTTCTTGTTTCCTTGTAAGTACAGTACTCAAACGACAATGCCTACCATTTGTGAGTTCATACCACATAGCTCCAGTTTAGCACTGGGCCAAGATTAGAGAGCAACAGGAAACCTTTAGAAAGTTTTCCCAGTAAAACTGTAATAATTTAAATTTTATCATTCCTCATGGGTGAATTCAGCACTCAACTAATATTTAATAATATGTATTATTAAGATTTATAATTTTGTTGGAGAAATAGTTGATCAACACCAGTTACAACAATATGAGTTTCTATCAACTATGAAAAAAATGCTTTAGGTTTGCCTATGTATACATGCAGTCAAAACCTTCTATACTTCAGATATCTATTTATGGCCTAATCTTGCACTAGATCCAAAGTGCAAGTGCATCCCAAAGAAACTAAATTGTGAGCCAGCTCAGGCCTGGAATTTGATATGGATCATATCCTAACACTATATAATTATTTTATTGTATTCAAAATAAGAAATTGCCAGAGCAAAGAAGTTATTCTTAGGAACTAAACACAGCAATAAGATATCATAGGCAGATGTCATTGTTTGAGGCTTGTACATATTTTTTAATTTTCATTTCTGTAAAGTGAAAAATGACATTAATTTTAATTTAAAATATGGAAGTTTGACAGAATACTACATGTCTTTCTAATAAAATATAAGGACCTTATTGCTTTGTGAGTTCAAGATTTTTGCTTTTCTTTTTAATTTATTGGTATATAGTTTTAGGTTTGATAGCCTGAGCTGGTGGGTGTTCTTGCAGCTTTTTATGTCACTGGATGATATTTTGGTTTTGGTTTTGGTTTTGCTTTTTAAATAACAAATTATGTCATACAAAAAAAATCACTGTAATGTAAGCTTGTCCCCTAAAATCTATTTTTATATTTCCTCCATAGATTGATCTCACTGGTCCATTACAAAACCCATAAGTTATATAGTATACATTCATGAGTGATTCAATGCATATATGTCATATTTGATGTTTTCTTTTTTGTTTGATGTTGGCATTGCTTATACAAGGTTTCCATATTTAGGAAAACTGAAAAGTTCATTTACAATATTACTATTGAGAAAAAAAAAAAAACCCTGAAAAACTTATAAAAGTAAAATATTCAATTCTTATACTCTTGTTGCTAACTCATGGAAGAAATACCCTTGTGAAAGAAACTGGAAAACCAGCATCATGTTGCATATTAGACAGGTTTTAACCTGAGAGAAAAACCAAGGATATTAAAACTGACAATACCTTTATCTAAAACTGAATTTTAGACAAATGATCTTTTGTTGTTCTTGTACTTTCTCTACCTTTTGAATTAAGAACTACTTTGGAAGACTTAATCTCTTGAAGTAAGCTATCTAGATAAGCAAGTGA
Organism: Athene cunicularia; assembly: GCF_003259725.1. Classification (NCBI taxonomy): domain Eukaryota; kingdom Metazoa; phylum Chordata; class Aves; order Strigiformes; family Strigidae; genus Athene; species Athene cunicularia. The sequence goes on along the minus strand of NW_020799091.1, from coordinate 76,540,666 downwards.
AGAAGACATTGACTAAGTATCAAAATACAGTTATGAAAACTGTACTCCTGCTTTATGGGTATTTTTGTCTTTATTAATAATTTAATTCTTTATCTATTCTGGTTTGATATGTTGAACCTTTTTTAAAATTTATAATAACAGCAGAGAGAGAAACTGACACAAATGTAGAATTTAAATGTCTTTGCACATGTTTAAGTCTATCTGAACAGATGAATTTACTATATTACTTGAATTTGATTTAGTTAAGTGTTAACAATACAAAGGAGTGTGAGAGATTTGCAACAACCCCCTGTTATGCTAAAAAAGGTCCCAACATAACGACAACAAAAAACACTCCCTCTCCCAAAATGTATAGAAGGTACCATTATGTTTTAGTTTCCTGAACAATTAAAACACTTTCATCTTGTTGAGGGTCCTGAGAACCAGTTGATCTCAAACATTACATTTTAGGAGATTGTTAAAAGTTCTGCTAAAGTCCTGTTACAACACTGTGTCTTTCATATTGGTATGCCTCTCTTTCTATTTCTCATGTACTTTAAGGAAGATAATTTCCATGAAATCTTCATATGCTTAAATGCAACAAATCTTTCCATTTTCAAACCACAGCAAAAATGTCAAGTATTGCTACAGTTTATTGAATTAAAATGTTCCAAGTGAACATCCTCTGGAGCTTATAGGGGTTGGCAATGGCCTGACTGAATAGGAAAAATCAGCTAGACAGCTGACAGATCAGAAAAGGCAAAAGTTGGAGGAAAAAAACATAAGATGTGACCATATATATCTTTCAGCTACCCCCAGAAAGATGGATGTGTGCCAGGAAATCAGAACAGCCTAGAAATAAGCATACTGTTCATGTTGCTTAAAGGAATCCACAAACACTAATTGATATATCTGAAAACCACTCTCGCTGCTTATAATAAATTCTCATCAAGGTTACTAATAAGTTTCTCGTTGTGTTAACACATTTTCTTATTGTGGTAATGCTGGCTAACTTTTTTTAACTTTAAATGGCCACCCAGCTCCTCGCTCATTCCCTCTCCTCAGAAGGATGGGGGAAGGGAAATGGCAAAAAAACCCCAAGAACGAGAAAGCTAGTGGGTTGAGATAAAGACAGGCACACTGCTTACCAGTTACCATCAAAGGCAAAGCAGATTTGTCTTGAGGAAAATGAATTTATTTTACTGTCAACTAAAATAGATTCAGCTAGTGAGAAACAAATGTTAAAAGATCACCCTTCCATCCTCCTCTCCAGGATCCACCTCACTCTTTCATCTAGATATATCTATTCATCCCCAGAGGTGAAGGGAGAGCTGGCACAGGGAGAGGGCTCATCTGTCCTGCAGTGGGTCCATTTTGGAGACTGGAACCAGCTGGATACAGCACAGGACAACCCCTGGTCTCTTCTCACAGAAGCCATGCCTGCAGCCCTACCCTGCTGTCAACACATTGACACCTGTACTAAATACACTAATTGATTTTGACTTTAAACTGTATTCTATTTTATACTATTTAACTTTTTTTTTTTCCAGAAAGATTTTTGTTATAGTAAGTACCATGCCATTAACACAAAAATAATTGTCAAGATGAGTATGGTTTACTCCTAGAAAAAAAAAACAAAACAAAACAACAAAAACAACCAACACCAAACTTTGGAAGTAAAATACTTTTAGTCATGTCAGCGTAATTACTCATGTAATATACAAATATTTGCACGACACAATAAATCCCTTTTCAATAATGTCACTAATGTAGATTACAACTTCCGAAGACTGAACTCAAAACTGTTATATCAAAATGAAAATAAATCTGCATTGTGGAAAGTGAAAGCTTTGTGACTACGTACCCATTTGCACACACACAAAGACAATGTGTCAGTTAAAAGTTATTATCTTTTAATGATTTCACAAAGTGGTGTTTCAGAGTTTTAATAATATTTTGGTTTAAGCTTTGGATGAAAGTTTAAGGATGTTTATGTTTTTTCACACCAGTTCACCTGACATCTTAAGTCATTGTCTACAAGCTTGGGACTAAAATGGTCTATTGAGTAATCTTCCCTTGTTCTCTGGTCTTATTTCAGTTCTTATGCTCAATGGATTTAATTCGATTTTAGGGTTGACTGCCAGTGCTCTATCATTTTAGCTGTTCAAAGGAATGCCTCAAGAAATATAGTGAAAAGGTCATTTTCATAGTTTCCCAGCAATCATATTGCCCTGCATGATAAAGTTTATAACGCTAAACCTGGATTTGCCAGTAACTGTTTTCCTTTGTTTCTGAGACAAATAATGAGATATGATAATAATATAGAGGTTATCTTGTCTTCTAAATGTCTTGCAAGGTTTTAATTACCTGTTTGATGTGTTTTCCTAGAAACCTGAAACAAAGACACTTTTGCAGTATCTCTAACTACAGTAGAAGGCTCCTTGGAAAGGTTTGATCCTATAGTGGTAGAGAATTTCAAATTATTTCTATGACAAGAATTGCACAGCATTTAAAATAACATGCAACAGAAAGGTAAAATGAAAATGATCATTTAACTTTTTTAGGTTTGGAGATTTTTTTTTTTGCTCAGAAGATACTGGCATTATAGAAGATTCTAAATTTGCTTCATAAACAAAATTTCCTGACATGTTGAAACACAGCAGGTATTTAACAAAAAATTTATGGCTTTAGGATTGTGACAGTTGACACAGTGCCAGAAGCAAGCCATCCAATTCTGGAAGAGAAATTGTAGAGTCAGACATGCTCATAGACTCTTGGTTTTGTGCTTTAAAACAGACAACAGATACAACTTAGTGTCTGCAGCTTTCCATCTCTAAATATCTATCTCAAGGCTGTAGCTGTGCACCTAAATGAAACTGAAATTAGAATCTGATCTTTCTCCATCAGTTTTCTGTCTAGCTTCTCCTGCTGAGTAATAAATTAAAATGTAATGACATATGAGTCAAGAAGGTCAGATACAACGACTTAGTGGTTCTTTTCTGCCTTAAATTCTGTAAATCTGGTAATCCATATAACTATAGCGGAAGACATGACTGGGAGAAACAATTTTTTTGAAAGTTCCAGATCAATGATGCTGTTATTCCAAAGAGGGATAGACATTTTATTGTGAAAGACAAAGTGGAAAGGCATAAACATAATTCTTCTATTTTTCCATTTTCCTTTTGTCCCTTGAATACATGTGTAATGGATTGGGCTCAGATGGACTTAGCTTCCTCCTTAACAGTCCACATGCTGCTGTGCTGTGCATTTGTGGCTAAGACAGTGTTGACAGCACCCTAATGTTTTGGCTGTTGCCAGACAGTGACTGCATAGTATGAAGGCTTTCTCTTTTTTCCCCCCACAGCAGGCTGGGGTTGGGAGGGCGACAGAGCTGAGACATCTGACCCAAACTGACCAAAGCTATACAACATCATGTTCATCAATAAAAGCTCAAAGAAAGGAGGAGGAAGAAGGATCATCTTTGGTTTTTGACGTTTATCTTCCCAAGCAACAGTTACACATGCTGAGGCCTAGGTTGCAGAGAAGAGGCTGAACATCACCTGCTGATGGGACGTAGTGAATGAATTCCTCTTTTTGCTTTGCTTGTGTGGGCAGCTTTTGCTTTCTGTATTAAAATGTCATTATCTCAATACACAAATCTTTTCACTTTCCTTCTATTTTCTTCTCATCCTGTGGGAGAGGGGATTAAAAGAGGCACCCTGTGGGTGCTTGGCTGCTGGCTGGGGTCAACACACCATGATTTTTTACTCTGATTCTCTTCCCGCTTGTTAGACTTATTCAGCAGAATAAGCAGGGGATGCACAAACAAGGTTGCCTACCAAACTTGAATCCTGCTTGGTTGAATTTACTCAGTATGAAAATATGTAAAGCTATTAATAATCTGATATTATGGGCAATTAGAAAGTCAGGAGAATACATACATATATCAATCCAATAATTTTACACACTTTTTTTAATGTAGTCTGAACAATGGAGTGAAGTGCTAATTTGTCTATTCATGTTCTGTCAGGAATGCAAACGGCACAAGCCTTAGTCCTTCAAATTTAAAGGGATACGGGCACTGATAGGATTTTGTTTATATGTAACAAGGAGGCATTTAAGACTCACTTGCATAGACCTTTTCTTAAAGCAAAAGATAGAAATTAATAGAAGAAAATAATTGGAAACCTTCATGTGCTGTCATTTTTAAACTGTATATTTGTGTGCGAAAAGTGTTTATGAAAGTCTCTAGTATAGTACTTATTGCCAAGTCACCAGCAAAGCAGTTAAAGTAATGTCTCTAGGTTGTTTTTGTCTTCTACAGTCAAACAAAAGGGTACCTAGCAAACATTCTAAGTCAGTTCAAAAGATTTATATATTGTGGGTGAAAAAATGTATCTTAATGAAACCTAAGAACTGCTCTCAAGACAACACTGAAATTATGAGCTCTTCAAAAGCTTATCTTAATACAAAGTTTATATAGGTTTACAAATGTATACTGCTTTCTATAGATGGAACTAATTCCTTATATTGAGGGTATTATCAGAGGTATCTGTCATCAACCATTTTTATTTTCTACAATAATTAAATATATTTTAATCTTTTATTTTTATGGAGTGGGTAAGAAAGTTTAGGATTTTGGAAAACATCCAAATAGGTGGGTTTTTTTTTTTGTTTTTGTTTTTGGTTGTTTTTTTTTTTTTTTTAGATTCATTTAGATTTTTTAGATTTAAAGGTTAATACATCCAGATTAAGATCCAGATAGAGAAAAGACTTGTCTACTGGAGAAAACAGACCAAATTAATCTGGATTGGAGGAAATTAATTATTTTTAAACTTTTTTTTTTTTTTTTGGTAATGTTTTCAAATTACATTGTGAAGATCTGTAATAACTTTTCCTTTTGCATCTTTGAGACAAGTACTTGATACACTGCATGATTTTTACTTTTGGTTCTAATTCATTGCATCTGTCAGATTGACAACTGAAACCTTGTTGGTTCTCCCAAGTCACCCAGTATGGGAGGCAGTTTGCACATTGCCAGCCCATTACATTTTTATGCCATAAAATCCTTGAATCAAAGATAAACCATTTATTTGTGTTCTTAAAAGATTTAGCAAAGTGCAGAGAAGGCAGTAAAAGAGAAGCAAATATTATACACTAAAGAAAAAGGTTATTTTTTGTATTTCAAAAGTTATTTTGAATTATGTATTTGAAAAAAATTTAGCTTACATTATCAGAGACTGAAGACTAAATAAAGCACATTTGTCCTTTTCTACTGGTCTGTGTCTATTGTCACCTTTAAGGATCTTTTTCAGGAATGACCACTGGTCATTCCCCTTCACTGTTCAGTTACATTCTGGTCTTACAGTGAATTCACCTTTAGACATCTGAGGTGATGCAGAGAAGTTATGAGTTTGCCCTGGCCAAGAGCTGTGTCAAATGTGAATAGGAGCTGTGGTGGGTCATGGTGAAAAAAAACAGCAAAAGTAAAAACTGAGAATAAGTGAACCTTGAAACAGGCTTTGGATCATCAGCTAACAGGAAAACAGTGCCTGAAACTGCAGAAACGTTCTATCACAGTGGTGTTGTGGACTGATCTAATTGGCAGCCTTTGTTAACAGCTGGCTATAAAACTCCTCAACAATATAGAGCAGGGCAGGGTGTTAGGTGGGACACCTGTAAATGGATCCCCCACACCCTTTAAGGAGAGGCAAGGTTCTGAGGTGGCATGGTTACGCATCAGTATTGAGCCACTGGCACTGCATATAGGTGGTACCATGTTCCCTGGGCTGACTGGAAGCTAGACAATATTATTCCAATGTACAAAAAGAGCGTGAGGGAAGATTCAAGGAACTACAGACCTATTAGCCTAACTTTGGTTCCTAGAAAAATTATGGAGATTATACTGGGTACTATTGAAAGTAATTTAAAGAACAATGCAATCATCAGGCACAGATAACGGGGGTTCACAAAGGGAAAGTCCTGTTTAATTTGATATCCTTCTATGATAAGGTCCCCACCTGGTGGATGAAGGGAAGGCGCTGGATATAGTTTTTCTGCATTTTAATAAGGCTGTTGACATTGTCCTTCACAGCACCCTTCTGGACAAGTTGTCCAACTGTGGGATGAGCAGGTTCATGATGTGCTGGGTGAAAAACTGACTGAAGGGCAAAGCGCAAAGAGTTGTAGTGAATGGGGCTACATGGGGCTAGTGACCAGTCACCAGTGGTGTTCCTCAGGGTACAATTCTAGGACCAGTTTAGTATTTATCAGCTATCTGGATGCAGGAGTTGAATGCACCATTAGCAAGTTTGCTGATGGTACCAAACTGGGAGGTGCTGTTGACTCTCTGGAGGGACAAGAGGCCTTGCAGAGGGTCTAGGTAGATTGGAGCATTGGGCAATGATTAATGGGATGAAATTTAACAAGCCCAAATGACAGATTCTGCACCTGGGACACAGTAACACCAGGCACAAGTGCAAATGGGGTGAGGAGCAGCTGGGTAGCAGCCCTGCAGAAAGGGATCTGACTCCAAGTTGGGGTGACCAGCTGGTACACTGGAAAACATATCTGCTACTCTGGAGAGGCTGGAAAAATGGGCAAACAGGTTCTCATGGAATTCCACAAGTACAAATGAGTCCCTGCTGGGTCCTGTAGGCAAAGAAGACCCCCTGCAATGACACTAACTGAAGACCAAGATGTTGTGGAGCAGCTCTGTGGGAAAGGTCCTGGAGTAGTGATGGGCAGTAAGCAAAATGTGAACCCATGGTGTGCCCTAACAGCAAACGTGGTAAACAGCTCCTGGGCTATATAAACAGGGGTATGCTCCATAGATTGAAAGACAAGATTGTCAACCCTCCATGTAGTATTTGTCAGATCATATTTTGAAACTGTTTTGGTCCCCGGCACAGCAAAGGCATGGGCAAATGGGGGGAGCTCAATGGAGGGTCCCCAAGATGGTGAGGGCTGGAGCACTTTCCCCATGGGGAGGAACTGGCAGAGATGGTCTCAGTTAGGCTGGAGAAGGGATGGCTTTATCACACCAGGCTCCTAGCACCTACAAGAGGTCATGAAGGAGATGGAGGTGGTCTTGTCACAGTGGTGCAGGACAAAAGGGTGAGAGACAATGAGTGCAGTAGAGATTCAGGCTGAGTATAAGGAGAAACTGTTACCCCATAAGGACAGTGAGGCAATAGAGCAGGTTGCCCTGAGAGACTGTGTCACCTCTGTCTTTCATGTGTTTCAAGCCCCAATTAGACCAAGCTGTCTCTGATTTGGGCAGAGGTCTGGACTAGAGACCTCCTGGGGTCTCTCCCAGCCTGAATTATCCAGTGATAATTCTAAGTACAGCAATATATACAAGAGAAGGGGGGTATATTTTTAATTCCTTACAGATTTATGTACTTCATATTGGATTTACACTATTTTCATATGCATATAGGGTAAAGTAATTTTCATTCAATGCAAGAGAGGATTAGAAATCAATATTTTGGCTACCAGAGGGCATAATATTTTTTGCATTATTATTGCTATTCACTATATTTACTTACTTGTCTTTCAAACTTTTGTAATGAAAATAATTTGTTGAAATATTTTCTGGAAGTATTTATTATACTCACTAAGTTTCAGAAAATAAAACTCCCTTAAAAGGAACAGCAAGAAAATCTAAGACAGTAACTTTGAGGTTGATTTGTAGATACTACAGCTATTTTGAAGACAACAGATTTGTTTGCATTATGTCATTTCTCACCCAGCACAGCATGTGCCTTCATTACAAACACACATTGGGCTGGGCTGAAAATATTCCCAACCTAAGTCAAAATTAGATCCAAGTGAGATCTCTTGAGTGTAGTGAGAATTGGAATGAAGGCCCCCAGCTATAAAGAATATGTATAACAATATCCTGAGAATAATATTCACCCTAGAAAGTGCTAAGAATTTAGGTTTATTATGCCTCACTGTGTTGGTGACAGAAAAGTGGGCGACAGAAAAGAATATATCAGAAATGAAGGCAAAGCTGGAACAGAGACTAAAAAGCTACTGAAAAGAGAAAAAAATATGTTCTGAAAAACATTCACTGTGCAATATTAACTGTTAGGTAAGAATGCTAAAATGACAAAGTCCTTGGAGTATATTTTCAAGAAATTCAAGAATTAATGGATAAAGTTAAACCAAAATTCTGTTCAGAATGTTAATTTCTTCATAGTCAGACAGATTTGTACCCTTATGGGTTATTACCCTAAAAATTCTGTCTCCCACTACACAAATTCAAGAAATAAATTGCATGACTGAAAATAAAATGTGGAAAATCCTGAGCAAATCCCCAAATCAACATTATAGCAAATTATTACAATTATATACATTTCAGTGAATGATTAAGATTGGCACTGAAAAGCTTATGTACTGCCAAACACACAGACTGATTCCATAAAGAACTGCATCTATCTACATATGTAAGGAGCTCACATTCATTACATTTACTTAGATGTATAAATTAATACAGGATCACTGGACTGATAATACCATTTCTTGGAAGCTTCTGAGCAGCACTTTACATGTAATAATTCTAAAAAAACAACCAAGCAACAAACCAAACAAAAATCGAACAAAAAACCCTACCCCAAAATGGGTATATAATAATGGGTTTTGGTAACAGCAACTCAGGTTGCAAATCAGTAATACATAATGAGAAATCATGCATAGAATTTTGTTTCTTGTGGGGAGCACTTGACTGAAAAAAAGTAAGTAGTTGTAGTAGGTGATAACAAGGGGACAATGTATTCCCACAGTAATGTAAGTCTGAAAAACGTAATTCTGAAGAGGTGACAGAGAAGATGCTTTCTGTTTTAAAAGGAAAACATACACGCTACTGACAAGATATCAGAAATAACGCACATACAATTCAAACATTTAAGAAATTAATAGATGCAGTATGAGAAAATAAAATGAAATATTACTTGGATGATAAAGGGGATAAAAACTCTAGTTTAGGACAGGGAATTAAAAGCATCTTGTTTCTTCAGCCTACAAAAACAAAACTCAAGAGGGATATGAGTAATATTTAGAACTTCTTACTAGAAGAAGGATCAGAGAAGGAAAAGAAAACAAATCAACTTAAATATAGGGAATGTTGGAACAAAAGTTAGTACATAAAACCTATTAATATGCATATGAATAAATGAAAGCTGGACATTTGAATAAGCTTCCTAGCTCAAGGAAGTTATGAATAATTTTTCAGATGGAATAAATATAACTCTTACCTAGTCATTGCAAGTATTGGACAATGTGAGGGTCTGCAAAACAAAAGTAATTAGACCAGGAACTTAAGAGGTCGTTACAGTTCCAGAATCTTTAATATCTTTCTACTTAGTTTTTTGATACATAGAATTCCATGGGCTTCATTAAAGAATGAACAAATGTGCCCTTTAGAACGTGTCCCAGAGTATACCAGATAGAAAAAACAAACAAACAAGCAAACAAACAAACAAACAAACCCACCAGATTATAAGGTATAGTTTCATTACAATAGTGGCACCTGGAGTACTGGTGAAAATGTGGAGAGTATAATATAAAATGAAGGGTTAAATAGAAGTTGGAAATCTATCATATTTTTCCTCTCTGTTTTTAAATCCTAAACCTTAAATTGCTGCTTCATCTGCTTTCAGCTCGAGACTCCGAGTCTTTATTCAGTTAAAATCCGCACTGATTTCAAAGAGTGTTGACTATATCCTCTTAACACAAAACATTCTTTGATTTTTTTTTTTTTCTAGAAGTGATCAGAGATAAATACAGTGTCTCTCTCTCTCCTGGCTGTTAAATCCGTACAAACTGAAAGTCAATCAACACTGAAATATTATTATCAAATGTTCATTTAATATCAGCCTAGTTTCCCTTCTATTTAAGTAATGGAAAATTTAATACTGGTTTCAATGAGAGTGTAATTAATCCAGGAAGGAATGATTTTGAAAGTCTTCCTTTGAAATGCAGCAGAGTAAAAGAAACTTCAAAGATAGTTATGGATCTGTCATAACTGAGTTAAAAATTTTAAGCAATATTAAGCAATGAGATGTTGGTTTCTACATTTGAAGTGAGTTCATGAGAACTTAATGTTTCTGATTTTGAAAGCAATTTTCCACTATATTACTTCATTTCAAAACCAGAACAGCAGAACAGCAAATCCACCTTGAACTCATATCTTGGATAGATATAGGAAGGGGAAAATGTAAAGGTTTTCTATGAAGTTTCAGTAAACCGTAACTTTCACATTTCCTAATTCCAGGAAATTATCTGGGGGGTTTTTTGTTTGTTTTTGTTTTTGTTTGTTTGTTTGTTTTGTTTTTGTTTTTTGTTTTTTTCTGAAATGTCGTTAGCTACTTGTGTTAACTCGCAAATCATTTCTGGTAAAACCATAGGACCATAATGGGGCAGTACTGTCCAAGGTGCTGTATTTCAGAGGAAGTACTTCATTGCTGTGTTGGGTTCTGTAGGTTTTGTGCTGGTTGAATCTCTTAAATATGCAATGGTACATCATGTCAGGCAGAGATTACTGTGGTTTCTCAACACATTCCTCCCTGTTTTTCTTTCTATCACTCTTCTTCGTTCACTCCAAAGCCATATTCTAATATCTTCTTAACTTAAAAAGGCAACAAGTCTGGGGCATAATGCTCACCTCTCATCAGTTCGTTAGCAAAGCATGTGTGGTGTCTGGCGTACACCATAGGGCCTCAGATGGCTACGCAATAGAGCCAGTGATAAACATTTGGTTTCTCTCAGTCCTTGTCTTCCCCTTTGAGGCTTATCTAAGGAGTCTGACAATGCAACTGCAAGGGAGTGAGTGGTGCATTCTTTGATACACTCCTGCTTCCTTGGGTGACATTCCTTAGAATAATCACAAAGGCCACAGATGGTCCTTGAGGTTTGCACAGACACAAGCAGGCTTTGAGAAAGTCATTTGACATTTCAGTCTCTCAAAGAAGGGACCTTAAAGATCATCTACTCCTAACCCAATGCCATGGGCAGGAGCACCTTCTACTAGACCAGGTTGCTCAGGCACACAACCAACCTGGCCTTGAGCACTTCCAGGAAGCAGTCATCCACAAACTCTCTGGGCAACCAGTTCCAGTGTCTCAGTACCCCCACAGTAAAGAATTTATTCCTAATAACTAATTTAAGTCTACCCTCTTTCAACTTAAAAACATTATCCCTCGTCCTATCCCTACATCCCCTGAGAATGTCCCTTCCCATCTTTTCTGTAGGTCCCTGTTAAATACTAGTAGTTGCTATAAGGTCTCCTTGGAGCCTTCTTTTCTCCAGGCTGAACAGAACCAACTCTTTCAGCCTGTCCTCATAATAGAGGTGTGATACCTCCTGTTGATGTTTGTGGTATTCCTCTGCAACTCAAGCAGGTCCATGTCCTTCTTATGTTGGAGGCCCCAGACCTGAACACAATACTCCGGGTGAGGTCTCATGAGAGTGGAATAGAGGAGGAGAATCACCTCCCTCCACCTGCTGGTCACATTTCTCTTAGGATACTGTTGGCTTTCTGGGCTGAGAGTGCACATTTCCGACTCCTACTCAGTTTTCCCATCTAATAATACACCCAAGTCCCTCTCCTCAGGGTTGCTCTCAATCCACTCATCTCCCAGACTGCATTTGTGCATGGGGTTGCTTCAACACTTGGCCTTGCTGAACTTCATAAGGTTCACACGGAGCCACCTATCAAGCCTGTTCAGGTCGCTCTGGATGGCATCCCTTCCCTCCAGTGTGTCAACCATACCGCACAGCTGGTGTCGTCAGCAAACTTGCTGAGGGTGCACTCAGTCACACTGTCCATGTCACCAACAAAGATGTTAAACAGCACTGGTCTCAGTACTGACCCCTGATGAACCCCACTCATCACTGCTCTCCACTTGGACATCAAGCTGCTGACTGCAACCAGTTCTCCATCCACTGAGTGATCCATCTGTCAAATGCAATTTAGAAACAAAGATGTTGTCTGGGAGAGTGTCAAATGCTTTGCACAAGTCCACATAGATGATATCTGTTGACCTCCCATATCCACCAATGCTGTAACCCCATCATAGAAGGCCATCAGATTTGTCAGGCATGATTTGCCCTTAGTGAAGCCATGTTGGCTGTCACCAGTCACCTCCTTATTTTCCATGTACCCTTGCATAGTTTCCAGGGGAATCTGCTCCATGATTTTTGAGGTGCAGAGGTGAGACTGACTGGCCTGTTGTTCCCCAGGTATTCTTTTATTCCCTCTTTAAAAATGAGGGTTATGCTTCCCCTTTTCCAGTCAGCAGAACCTTCACTGGACGGCCACAACTTCTCAAACATGAAGGATGGTGTCTTAGCCACTTCATTCACCAGTTCCTTCAGAACTGGTGGATGTGTCTCATCAGACCCCATTGGTTTGTGCACCTTTGAGTTCCTTAGATGATCTCAACCTGATCTTCTCCTACAGTGGGCAGTTCTTCATTCTCCCAGTCCCTGCCTTTGCCTTCTGTGACTTGGGTGGTGTGGCTGGAACACTTGCCAGTGAAGGCTGAGGCAAAGAAGTCATTGAGTACCTCAGCTTTGTCCATATCCTGGGTAACCAGATTTCCTCTGTCCTTCTGGAGAGGGCCCACATTTTCCCTAGTCTTCCTTTTATCACTGATGTACCTGTAGAAGCTTTTCGTGTTGCCCTTGACTTCTCTAGACAGATTTAATTCTGTTAGGGCTTTGGCCTTCCTAACCTGATCCCTGACTGCAGGACAATTTCTCTGTATTCCTCCCAGGCTATCTGTCCTTGCTACCACCCTCTGTAGGCTTTCTTTTTGCGTTTGAGCTTGTCCAGGAGCTCCTTGTTCATTCATGAAGGCCTCCTGGAATTTTTACCCGATTTCATCTTTTATGAGATGCGTTGCTCCTGAGCTTGGAGGAAGTGATCATTGAATATTAACCAGGTATTTTTAGGTTCCTCTTCCTGCCAGGGCTTTATCCCACAGTACTCTGCTAAGGAGATCCCTGAAGAAGTCAAGACAAAGTCTGCTCTCTTGAAGCCCAGGGTAGTGACATTTCTGTTCACATAAAATGTAAGAAAATAAACTAAATTTGTTTTATTATTGACTTAGTAATGGAAAGGAGGAGCGAGAAGTTTTTAAATGTGTTTTTACACCATTTAACAACTTTTCAGAAGGGTTGTCTTATGATGCATAGTACATGTTAGATGCTTACAGAAAAAGTGCAACTACGGAATAACCTACATAAATACTACAACAAAGAAATTCTAACATTAGGTGACTAGGTTTATATCTGCCTCAGGCATTTGTTTTTTTTAATATCATTGACAAATATAATGCATTGTTATTGACAAAAAAACCCAAAACAATCCTTCAACTGTCTATAAATAGGTTTTCTAGACAAAAATACCATGATCAAATTCTTAGCTGAACTAGGTCCTGAAATAATCAAAAAGTTAATTAAGCAACAGATTCAATTTAGATGGAAGCTACAGAAAAACATCCTTTGGCTAGTCTTCAGAATTCCTGAAAGCATGTGTTAATAATGTAAACTGAGTTCGTTTCTTCTCAACATGGGGTACTTTGTGAATTTTAGATCACTAATGTGCAAAAAATATAGATAATAGTCAACATCTTAAAACGTATTTTCCTAAACACCAGAAGGTTTTATGAATCTATGACAATTTGCATTCGTTTAGAATCTGGGACTATATCTAATTTTTTAAGATTTCCTGATAGTAATAAAGATGGTAGATTTTTGATACTAATTTTACCAGAGTCTATTATTTTCTCTTACTGTTATGTCTAAGGTATTTTTCCTTTCTCTTTCTTGTCATATCTGTTTACTTTCTGTTATCTCGGTGACAACATAAATGGTCTAGGCAATGAAGTGCAGAGAGAATATATCTGACCTTGAATTACACTATGAGGTACGTAAAAGCCTCAGTTCTAGTGTATGGTCAGAGATCATGACATTACACAAGGTGGGAAAGTGATCTTAACTTCTATGAAATTAAAAAAAATAATCTGAGGATTAAAATACCAAACATCATGGAAATTCTACTGTCTGACTACTTTGCACCTCCTTATCAGTCACAGGTCTTTGAGAAACTCAGTTTAAGGGATAACTTCTTCAATATAGAATAATATTTTTTAATTATTCGGAAATCTTTTTGATAATCCTAAATATCCTAAAAATGCCTTTTATTTTTTAGCATAAATCTGTAATGACATCTACAGATCAAAATTCAAGGTAAATATCTTCACATGTCAGACACCCATCTCATGGCAAAGGTAAATGTGTCATATTTCTTCCTACTGCTTCTCTTATGAATGTCTATTCTACACTGTATTTTCAAAAGTGTGAAGATCAAATATCATATATTTTATTTTTATTTTTGCTAATTTGTTCTATTTTATGTTTTATGATGTTTTTAATCCTCCTTTTTTAATTTTTTGTTTTTGAGATGAACTAGGGACAGGTGTGGACTTGCCACAGACCTAGGCCATTATTAAAGTCCTTTAAAGTAGCATGATACATAGCATCTTCATTTATATTTATTATATACATGTTAATTATGAAACATAAACATAATAAAGGACATCAAGGATGTTTTATTGCAATACATGCCTTCACAACAACTAGTAAAATTTTCATGTATATATTGTGTAACATACCGTGCACATACTCTTTCTTATGTGGTGGTGTAATTTTTTCAAAACATTGATAATGTAATTCAAGCTCCACAGGGAAAAAAAAAAAAATAATCTTGAAGTATTCTGTCAGATGTTATGCCAAGTGACTTGACATGTTAACTGCTGCGATTTTTCGTTGTTTCACTTTTGTAAGTGAAATTATTGTGTAGAGAACATAGAAGTAAAGGATATTCAGTCATTTATTGACCTCCACAAAGCTCTGAACTTTTCTTTCTCATTACCTTATGAAGTCAGTAGCAACAGCTGTCTTCCTGTTGATGAATAGCTTTTCTATTGTCCTTTGTTTTAACCTGAATCAAACTATTTTGCCACAAGTCAATATATACATGGGAGAAAAATCAAAGAATTCAGATTCTGTCCTGATTCCATCCTCATGAGTGTATAACAAGGATTCAAACTTTATCTTAAAAAACATACCATAAAGGACAAAATCATGTTGAATTTCTCTCATTAATTCCCAAGAGGAAAACAGTGCTAAATATGTAAAGATCTTAGAGGTTTTGTTGTGATTTTGTATCCAGTTTTTGTTTTGTTTTGTTTTGTTTTGTTTTGTTTTGTTTTGTTTTGTTTTGTTTTTTAACTAAGTTCTTGCATCATTCTGAGACTGAACTGTCAGCTTGTTTTCTTACTGGTTCTCTGAAACATTCATAAGTACAGAAGCAGAGCAGTTCTGAGATTTGCAGAAGTTCTTGTCAATTCACCTGCTCAACTGAGAAGAAAACCTCATGTAACCACATCAAAGTTCCAGATAAACCTAATGTTCTCAAGTAATGTGGATAGGTATATTATCTTTCTTTTGGAAATAATGATAATTTCCGATCCAGTAGAGCACACCAAGCTCTTCATTTTACCGTAATGACTGATTTCAGTTTTTCACAGAGCACTTCAACAGTGCTGTTCTATAATTTATCAGAGCTGAATGGAAGTAGGAATTTGTCTTTTCAGCCTTTATTCGGGATAATTTTTCAAAAATTATTTGGGACATAAGAGGTCAATATTCTATACTCAAATATGTTGCATATAGCACACACACTTTATGAGGAATTACTGTATGTGGTACTTATCTAGTAAAAATAATCTATATATGCATTAATCCCATTCAGCCATTGGAGGAATACTGTCATATAAAGGAGAAATAGTTGTCTACAAATATCAAATAAAAAATAGTTTTTCCTTCCAATATTGACCAATTCATGCTTACCTTGATATTAACCATGTCATCGTTTGATTAGTCTGTGCTTTTGTTATAAACCAAAGTTTTTTCCACTTTCATTATATGTCATATAACAGCAGTCATACCATATATGCAGCTTTTTCTTTCATTCTCTCCCTCCGTATCTTCAGTTTTGCCAACAGCAGTAAAGCTGAACCCTCTCTCACAGATATAGTATTTTTGTCTCAAGGAGTAAAGTCAAAAAGTCATTACTCTATTTTTTGACTGTAAGCCACTGGTCTATTTTGACTTAAGTGTTATAAGGACAAGAAATAAATACTCAGCGCTTAAGGCTCATGGTTCATTAATCTTCTGCTCAACTCTGTCCAAAGCTTCTATTTCAGAATTATCTTAAATGTCACCAGTTACTTTGTCCATTTCACCAAGCAGTTGTGTGACTTCTCATGCATCTTTTTTAATGAGCTTCATCTTGGTATGAGTTGTCTGCTACAATGTACAGCTCCACGTCCTGCATTGAATTTTAATTAAACACTGGAGATCGAAACTGGTTACTGGAAGAGCCTCTCAGAAAAGCTAAACTGCCTGCAATCATTTTTCAGATACTATGCAGAGAGAAGGAATCAGACAATATGTGCTTCATTTAGAGAACAAGTTTTGCAAAGGTTTTGTGTGTAACATCACTACCAGGAGTGTATTAGCAGCAGGTTCCAGCTCAATCAAATATCAGTTTCTTGTACTGGGGGAGAAGAAATCAGGAAATGCATCTTACCTACCTGCTGGAAACACAGAATCATCATGTAGACACCACATTCAGAATTTCACCCCCAAAGTGTCTAATTCTTTATTAATTACAAACAAAATCTAGGTTGAACAGCTTACACAGATATATGCACAATAAAGCTACTTAAAGTTTGTTGAAATATTTCCTTCCTCTTGATGTTGGAAAACTAAGATAATTTGTCTGAAAGATGGTTGACTTTAGAGTGAATACTGGGAAACAAGCACTTCTAGGACCCAGTCTATGCAACTTGTTTTAGACTTGCATACTATGATTTTGTCCTAGAAGTGATTATATTTGCTTTGAATCTAAAATCACTCTAGATCAGTAGCTCAGAAATGAACTTCTATACTTCAGATTAATCTTACCTGAAGAGACTTTGAAAGTGACTTTAAGGAGAATTACTGGAATAGCTTCCTGTTACTATAGAAAATCCATGGGGAGGAAAAGATGGAAACAAAGGTGAAAGAAAGAGATATATACAAAGGGAAAGAGGAATTGGTAATATTTAGGCTTATTCTCTTTATAACAATACTTTTGATGGCTTTCTGTCCATTAAAGAAAGGAAGTTCACCTGTCCAGCTAAAATTACCCAGTATTTTATTTTACTTGGATACTTCAAAAGAATAATCTGAAAAAATTTCCAATCTGGATATATTTAAATGTGTCATGTTTTTATGTCCCAGTTTATACAAATAAACTACAAGATATGCTGACACAATGGTGAGATACACCTGTGAACTCTTACTGGCACAAAACACTAACATACAGATATAAAATAATGCAGGTGTCATTTTAAAGTGGATAAACTTTATATGCTTCACACAGTGCCCTAAACTGAGATACTTTAGGTATGCTTTCAGTATAGAGATGGAGATTCTTTCAGTTTAGCAGTTCTGAACTGCCTTCAAGAAGGATTTCCTTCCTGCATTGAACAAGGAGGACGCAGAAGACTGACTCCCAATTTAGGAATGCAAATCAGGTGCTTAAAATTAGATTTTGTGAATCACTTCTTAAATCGCTGTGCATGCCAGAAATACCTCTTTGGTACCTGCACAGACTCTTAAAAGTAAATGAAAAATATAACATTCAAACACCACTGAATATCTGAATCAATAAATAAAATTATTTTAAACCCTAAATTTATAAGATAGTTGCACTTGCTTTCTTTTCCCAGTACAACTTTTTGTTCTTTCTGGAAATATTAGTTGGAGTCTTCTAACCTTGTTTCCTCACAGCTCTCAAGAACTGCAATTTTTCATTTTCAATGGTCAAGAAAATCTTTTTCTTGTCATATTGCCTTTTTGTGCTTGACTTTTTTAGTAACTAAAAATGAATAAATTCCTAAAAAATGCCATGGTTTCTCCAAGGTTTATGCACTTTTAGCCTGACAATACTAAGAGAAATATTTTAAAGTTGATGAAAAATGTCCATTTATGTTCATTTCCCCATAATCTTTACTCGTATAGGGCAAAATTACACAGATGATTCGTTTCTGTTCCCTGAATACTGTTATTCTCTGAGATATCAACTGGATTTACTTATTTAATAAAATTACATGTGTACTAATCCAATTTTTAAAAAATTAAAAACCAAACCCAAAATATTTGTGAATGTATTAAATGTCCTGAAATTTCAGAAAAAAAAAAAATATAGACAATAAAAACCAGCCAACCAACCAAAAAAACAGGTCTGTATACTTTATTCTCAGTTTGATATATTAATTACAGTCACACAGAATCTCATAATTAATGGAGATTGTCTGTTTAAAATAATGACCTTTTGACAATGATATGAAACCTTTCAAATGTTTGCAAAAATTGACTGATTTGCTCAGTTTCATTTATTCTTTATGTATCCTTTCATTTAACTACAGAAGAATCATCTTTTAAACTGCCTCAAAATGATTTATTTTATTTTCTAGGCTAAGGAACATCTATCTTACATTTCTTAACACGTCCTGCAAGATCTCATAAGGAAAATCTATTTCATGAAACATACAAAAGCCCTTAGGAACATACTAAGATTAAAGGATCTAGTCTCTGACCTTAAAAAAAAATGTTTTTTTCCATTTTAAAAAATGTGATGAGAAGTAAAGAAAATGACTAATAAAAAACCCTATGTGCACTACAGCTCTGAATGATTTACCACCCAGCTTTAAAAGTTAAACATTTGCACTTGTGGTTAAAAAGAGCTTTTGATTCCAGTTTCCTGCACAAATTAGAGAATGCAGATCTGTGTAGCTGTATCATAGAAAAGAAGTAGAGCAGAATGTACATTTACACTTTAAAAGTCAGAAATTACCTCAGGCTTTCAGTACAAAAAGACAGGGGAACAGTTAAATTTGTACATCTGCTTTGTTGTAGATATCATTTGATAGGCTTTTACATTCCCTGGTTTTGTGCTTCCTCATGTAAGACGTGATCATGGAACTCCCGTATCATTTTAGTCCTTAAGAAAGAGCAACAGCTGGGTCATATACCAGCCAGGATTTTATTCGCTTTCCTTGGAATCTACCAGGCAATGTCTGATTCACGGAGAAGAAGACATCCTCCAGAGGAAGAAATTGATAATCACAGAATAAAATGAAACTCTGATAAAACCTCAAAGAGCATAAGAAAGAAACAATCAAAGTGTAAAGATAAATACCACCTAAAAAAAGCTACCCTCCAGACTGCTATCAGAAGTGGGTGGATGAGCAAGAATCCTGCCAGAATGCTATTTTCAGAGAAGTATAATTACAAAATGATTTCCTCTTCTCTTAAGATACCATCTGGGCAAATTTTTCAGTCTTGAAAAGTAGTTCAAAGGACCTCTCCCAGGAAGTACAACACCTCAACACAAGTTGCAGGAGCAGCAAGAACTACACTAATTCCAAATAAGCGAACAAGGAATCGTTAATAAGGATTTCTAAGCAATCAGAGAGGGGTAAATGCTACTCTTGAAACTGGGTGAAACCTTGGTCACCACTGAACTGCATGAGAGCTTTGCAATTGCCTGTCAGTGCACTGAGGATTTCACTCATCAGTTTGATTCCTTGTTAATAAACTACAGGATACGATCAAATGGAAATGCCAACAAATTGGTTAGTGCATTCAAGGAATGATGTGAAGGATATAATGCTTTAACCTCTAGAGAGAGTCTCCTATTTTAGCAAGCAGGTTTATTATACAAAGAGTGATACTTCCTTTGAGATTGAATCTCTGCCAAAGCACTTTCTAAATAGAAGATCCCACTTCCAGTAGTCCAATAATCAATATGGAATCAGTCTGACTGGTTGAATGATAAATGATTGAGAGATTTTCCAAAAATTATGTTCTTTGTTTTTATACATCTATACCACTAAAGTATCATATTATGTTTGCACTATGATTGAGACTGCTTGTAACAGCAGAAGTATGATAGATCAAATTAAATAAACTAGTGCAGCTACTTTTGACTTTAGAAAAATACTGATACCTATTTCTTTTCCTATGCTAGATAAATTATCAAATACATTATAGGTGATGTTGCAGAAAAAAAAATTAAAATAATTTTTAACTTATTCTGGTAATACTAAAACACTTAATCATTCTGATGACAATTTGGAAGTAGTATTTTCTTTCTATGACACTTTTTCATTATTTAGTGTATTTCAATTACATGGGATAATTTCTACTTACACCACTTAGGAATAATAAAAACTGAACCCAAAAGTCAAATCCTGTATTAGGAACATGTAAATATCAGCACTCTAGTTCTATATATAACTCATGTATTAAAATATGAAATATTTCTTAATTATAGACTATGTATTGTTTCAGATATCAGAAATATGAGATATCAGAACCTTCTCAATTATCTGTTGGCATTTTGATTATGAGATTGCTTTATAGCATGATCTCTTACTGACTGTAGCTTTTTTAATAGTGATATGAGTCATTATGCTGTCATATACTTTTACCAGTGACCAAGTACTGAAACATATGATTGCATGTTTTTTTTTTTCTCACAATCTATGCTTTTGATTCAATTGAATTTACAATTATGCAGACCGTTTACACATATAAAACTATGTCTGAACAAGTGTAGGGTTATCACAAACACTGGATCAAGGCATCCCCTGGTATGTCAAGCTGAGTCTTGAAAATCCCCAATATCGAGAGTCCTCATCTGCTCTAGGAAAACTGATCCAGTGTTTCACTACTCTCCTAGTGAAAAATCTTTTTTCCTAACCTGAACTTTCTGAACAACATATGTGGCCATTACACTTCCTTTTACAGTTTACCATAAATGAAATGAGTTGTCTTTATTGTATTCATAACCTCACTCCACCTCAAGTATACACATCCTCTACATTTTATCAAGTCTAAAATAGTTCAGCTCCCTGAAAGACTACTATTAGGTTGTGTCTCCCATGCTCCTCACCATCATGATAAGCCTCCAATGGATTCTTTTCAGTGCCTTAGTGTCCATCTTGAGAAGTTTAATCTCACTTCTGTGTTTTACCAGAAAGAAAATATTTGTAGAATAAAACCTATCCTTTTATTGGTTGGCAATGTTTTGGTACCTATTTCTAGGGAATCACATTTTCCAGGATGTAAATTTTTTTGATTAGTTGGTTGGTTGTTTTTTGTTTTCCAAGTCCTTACATCTGAGGAAAAGGATAGCACATAGCTACACCCATCAGGCATGGCCATTGTTTCAATACTGATTTCTGGTTGCAGTCTTCAGCTTTATTTCCACTTATTCAAACTGGGTGTCAGGGCATGAATTCAGAAGGAAAAAATTTCTTAATTCATCAGGAGATAAACTTTGTAAAATTATATAAGATTACTACCTCTTGTAAGCTCTGGCACAACTAATAAATCACAGAACCACAGAATCACAGAGTAGTTGAGGCTGGAAGGCATCTCTGCATGTCATGCAGCACAAGTCTGCTCAAAGCAGGTCCAGCTTCAGGGCTGTATTCGGTCAGGTTTTTAATATCTCCATGAATGGAGAGTCCACAACCTCCCTGGACAGCCTGTGCAAACACCCTGCCAAATGTTGCCACCCATAACAGGTACATTTTTAAAAAATGTGGTGGGCAGCTCAAGTGCACTGTTGAAGCATATGTTGGGTGGATTTAAGTGCTGAAGTGTGAGCTACTTCATCAAGGAAATAGATTTTCTTCCTCCTTTTCTTACCTATCCATCTCCTGGGGACTGAACTGTATTTGGCCACTGGGCTATATCATGAGACTCGAATTACTTTGCATTTAACTGAACATCTGACTTCTTTACATCAAAGAGAGACTGCTAGGAATTAAAGGGAAAGAGTGGTTGCAGAAAGAAAAGAAAAAAAAAATTGTTAATAATGGGCTGAGATGATTCAGTTAATACCAGCAGAAAAGAACTTCCTTGAGTTTTTTAGAAAGAAATAGTTGCATCTAACAAAAGGTAGACAATATTGGTTTATTTTAAATTAAATTTCTAATTGAGTATGATTTTGATTTTACAGACTAGGTCATATAAGGGTTTCTGTCTTTGATACTTGTTAAATGAAAATAAAACAAATTTAGGCCAGCATGCCACACTTAGTAAGATTCTGTTATGCATTACTGATATCCAGGCTTTGAGTCCTGTCCTGAGGTTTTCAGAAATACTCTTCTTTTAGCCTCTTTGTTTTCCACTTTATGGCCATATATTGGGCATGTGATGCAGATACCATTACATTTTCCACCAAACACTGTCCTTAATAAAAGCTCACTTGTTTCTTATATCTGAAATTCTTGGGTTTTGATCAATTGCTCAGTGAAATTATTATGTCAACAACAAATTATTTTGGAATTTGCCATACTAAAACCTGCTAAAAATAACAATACACTTTTCAGATACATATTTATTATCTAGGACAGTGTCAAAATTAAGAATCATTTATACATCAGTCAGTAAGATCTCATTTTCTCTGATTTTATTCTCCCTAGTCTCTTTCACAGGATTGAGTGTTTTTCTCCAAGTGCTCTCCTTTTGACTTAAGTAGCCCTCTCTGCTGCCCTTATAGCTTTAAAAAATATAAAGATTGAAGAAGAGCTTGGGATGATATAACGGGGCAGGGGGGACATGATTTTCAAGTAACTGATTGTAGTCTTTTACCTTCTCCCTGAACATAACAAATTTAATAACAAAAAAGCTGATAAAAAAAGCTTCAAAGCAAAACCATAGATTCATAGAAACATAAACTGGTTTGGGTTAGAAGGAACCTTAAAGAACATCCACTTCCACCCCCCCTGCCTTGGGCAGAGACACCTTCCACCAGACCAGGTTGCTCAAAGCCCCGTCCAACCTGGCCTGGAACACTGCCAGGGAGGGGGCAGCCACAACCTCTCTGGGCAACCAGCTCCAGTGTCTCACCACCCTCACAGTAAAGAGTTTCTTCCTTATATCTAATCTAAATCTATGCTCTTTCAATTTTAAGCCATTCCCCCTCATCCTATCACCACACTCCCTGATAGAGTCCCTACCCATCTCTCCTGCAGGCCCCCTTTAAGTACTGGGAGGCTGCTGTAAGGTGTCCCCATTGCTGTCTCTTCTCCAGGCTGAAGAACCCCAAATCTCTCAGGCTGTCCTCTTAAGGAATACTTTCACCTCCACCATCTAAGTTATTTAACTATGAATCTAATTTTGACATTTAAGTATCTGAAAACTTAGTTCCTAAATTTTTGTGGAAGCAAGATAAAGTAAATTGCTATATCTGAATTCAAAGAAATATGGAAGCTATTCTATCTAGATACCTGGAGGGAGGAAGAGGAAAACAGAGAAGTAATAACCTAATGGAATCTAATATTACATAGAAATCTACCTGTTTCAGGGGTATAGAATAATTAACTGTCACTTAGATATGAAAAAGGTGCATGTATAACTTCTTATAGACAAGGCAGAATAAAAATACTGTATGTTCTATGTATATACATAGCATATCACATACATATATAACTATAATTAATTGCATTTATATGCAAATATATATGATTAGCTTTACATAAATAAAACCTAATGTCCTCCATAACAGTAATTTCTTAATTCTTTGGAAACAATTCTGATATTTATTCTATTTAATTATCCTTTATTCATATCCACATTATCTCTGGTATCCCAGGAATTGTTTTACAGTAAAGTATATAAGATATGGTCTTAGAGTTTACTCTGTGTAAAGAATTTATTATTTAGATTTACTAATATATCTGTTTGTCAGCTGTTAAGTCTGGAACGGAAATAAATAAGACTGTCTTCAACTGACTTTAGGAAGAACACTGCTTTCATCCTTTGCATTGGAGAAAACAGAGAGAAGAAAAGTATGCAATTTTACAATTCTCCTAAGTGCTTCTCTAAAGGACCTTCTAAACTAAAGATAAGTTGAAAGATAAGCAGCTACACATTCAAAATACAAGAGCATAAAGTGAGTGCTGTAGGAATCAGTGGTATTGAAGACATACATAAGAATAGATGGTTCCAGTTCAGTGCTGGGCTTGCTGCTCTTCCTCCTCCCCTCTGTTTTAATGCACCATCTTGGTTCACCAAGTTTCCTTTCAGAATTAAACAGTAATAATAGACAGAATATTTTTACAACTGTAAATGACTGGCACTTTTTTTAATATATATATATATTAATAGCAGCAAGCAATCACACTACATTTGGTGTGAAAAGTACACATAAGTTCAATTCATACTTCATAAAATTATTTAAAACTCTTATTTTACTCCACTAATTCTGTTGCATACTGCTGCTCAGTTTACAGTGGCCTTGACACTGTTAGAACACAGTAGGAGTTGCTTTGATTTACATCTATTTTTCATCAATGAAAAGATGAAGGCACAGACAAAGATTGACATGAAACAAGGAGAGCAGTCTCTTTTTTTGCCTATTATCCTGGCAACAAGGAAAATGTGATAAGGAATGCCCTCTTTTAAACTGTCTGGATGATTGCCTTAAGTGAGGCAAACTGCCTCCTGTGACATAAAGTCCTAAAACATGATTATTGGGCTGAAGCTTCCTGAAAACATCTGTATGCTAAAGTATATGGCTCAGACAGCTTAAGTTCTATTTAGACACGCTGCAAATGACAGTGACACACTACAAATGAAATAAATAGGTGTCTTAATTTGTGGTTAAGAGTCAGTTGATTTAACACAGACAGAAAGAGCTATTTGGTGAGATCTAGCTATGTCTCCTGGTCTTCTCTGTTACTTCAGAACTTCATAGGTCAACTCTTCTCTTCGTGACCTGCCTATCAGCCCCTTGGTAGTGTCTCAGAGACTCTAGATGATAAGAAATATTTCTTAATGATGATGGTTAAATGACTGGCTCTTTCCCTCCCAAGTCCTAGGTGTAAAGGTGGGATACAGAGAGTCTGTTGTCCAAGTTCCTTTCATAACAGGACAAATTTTTTCTGAATCTCTCTTCATGGGCAGACAGACACCACAGTCTGTATCCTATGACATCTGTGAAAATAATTTCTCTTTAGCATACATATAAGCAACGTAGGAGAAAACCTAACTCAAAGCTTGCTAACACTTGCAACTTTGAATTTGTCTGCATTGAGGCCTGAGACAATGCTTGGGAGAACCTAACTGTCACTGTTTTTCCTAGTAAGAAGATAGAAGAGGTATAAGCAGTGTTTCCCAGGAGCAGCTACTAACTGCCCTGGATTTTCAGGACTGTGGCATACACTAAGGACACCTAAAAATCACTCCCAAAAGGATGGTGCAACTCTGCATAACTAACTGTTTTTCTTTTGAGCAGAAACAGTTCAGGATTCAAAAAATAAATAGGGCATTGACACAATATCAAAAATCTGTTAACAGTAATAGTTTTGTTCACATATTTAATTTGAGATAAATTAATTTTAGCCTTTTTTATTGAATGATTTCTTATAGTGACTGTATCTAGGCCAAATTGTATATGACTTGTTATTACAGCTCAGGGCTCAATTAAAAAAAAAAAAAGGTGTTCTTCATGGAATGCTTAAAAAAGACAGTTTTAAAATAAAAGGCCTCTCTGACAGTAGAATTGCTTTTAAACAATGTACCATATTCTAATACAAGTGTCATTTTCTGACACTGAGAGAAGCAAGGGTGCCAAGATTTAGAGTTGAGGGGTGTCAAGATTCAGAGTTGAGCTGCATAACTCTGCTTCAGGTTTCTACTTCCACACTTTCTCCAAGTTCTGACATGTGAAATGTTAGGGTACTGAAAGGACTCATTTTCATTTTTTGTCTCATGTCACTTGTCACTGAATAGATCTCCATGAGAACATGAGTCATATGCCAAAGGCAGGACGCCCTTTTTCTTGCCACCATCTACCACCCCTTTATCCTGCCACTGATAGACTCCTTTCATTCCCATCTACCCAAGGACTTAAAGTGGGCAGTGGGAGTGATGTTAGAAGAGTGGAAAAGCAATATTCTATAGCTAAGGAGAAAAATTAGCATATTTGAAAAGCTGTAAAATAATGTTAAATTAAGGCAGACCAAAAGAAATAACAAAATAAAATATGCCATTCACTGCTTCATTGTGTCCAGTCTATCTCATAACATCATGTCTGAGTCATGACTCACCAATGGCAATGCCTCACACTTACTGTTTTAGAAAGATTTAAATGCTCCCTGTGATATAAAAGACAAGCTTTTAGACAAGATAATGCAAGTATGTTACTTTGCATAGGGGAAGATTTCTTCCCTGACCCCAGGAAGGGACCATCATATATAACAAAGCATGAGACTAGATTCTCATAGCTTCTGTTATTGCAAATATTATTTATAGTCATAAAATTATATAGACCTTTTTAAAATTTAGCTATCCAGTGAGTCAAATGCTTGCTAACAAATGAGGCACTAATTTTCCTGTCACATGAAACAGGACAATATTTTTTTTAATTTTAGCTTAATATTTTATTCTACTGTAGGTCCTATACAAATAAAAATATAGATTAAATTGATGTGCTTTGGCAACATAAAAGCCTGATATGAAAGATCATCCTTTTATAATTTATAATCTTCAACTGCTATCCCATCAAATAAAGATCTGCATTTGAAGTCTTCAGTTGAAGCAGCATTACGCTCTTTGTTACTATACAGTCATACAACACATTCATAGGCAAAACAGAATACAGTTAAGGGCATAGGTTACCATTGTACTCTATACGTGGATCAAGCAGCATGTTGCAATCTAGTTACCCTTTAATGCACACCAAATAAATGCCTGTGCTGTTCTACCTCTAAGAACTTTTATTGTTTAAAAAGCAGTTAAGGTAGTCTAATAGAATTTGCTTTTCATTTGCATCTGTTTTGAGCAGATGATGCAAAAGATAAATGCTGGCTTTTTACTGATTTATTTTATAAGAACATTATGGAACTTGAAATCAACATATAATCAGGAAATCCATGATATAAACATTTAATGACCTCAGATAAGTGCATAAATCCTAAATATGTTGGGTTTTTAGAGAAGCTTATGCAAGGGTTTTGGTCATCAATGCAAATTTTTTTCCAAGTTAAAACCTACCATTTCCATTAAGCTTAAGGGTTTACAGACAAGTTAGACCACCAGTCTGTAACTTTGTGATATTTTCACTTTATTTTTTTTAATGGGAAATTAATTTCATAGCCTACTGATTATTTCTTTGAAGGTCTGTCAGATCCTATGTTTTCTCATTTCTTGAGAGTATCTATCTGACATTAAAGGAGCTCAGATATCCAAAATATTGACAAAATATAGACTGGGAGAATCCTTTACAGCAGTCAGATTTCTCTGGATTACTTTTGTGTAAGTGGTGTAACCAACTTTCCTCACCAGAAATTTTCATTGTAAGTTATTCTTATATTTCCTCAGTTCTGGTATTTATTGCATGCCTTTCGCACTCTATGAAGTAAGCTGTAATGCAATTATTCCAACCTGAACTTGTTGCAGGATAGAAAGGCAAAGAAGTAGACTAGTATGACCTTGCCCAAAATCCTTATTCTTTAAAGTCCTGGATTTCTGTGTTAAAGGGTAAGACAGAACTTAATCAATTTTACTTGGGGTTTCTGAGAGCTGCCCTTTTGCAGGGAAAGAAGGGTTATGGCTACAACACCTATACTAGTTTAGAAATCATAGCTTACCATATTAGCAAATGTATAATACCTAAACTTCCTACCACTGAAGATAATAGTGCAGAGACAGCATAAAAAAAAGAAGTGAATTACAAGTGAGGAAGAGAGGGAAGGAGGGAGAAAAGGAAAGAGAAAATTGTCCATATTCTTTTGAGGGATTTAATTTTACATGTTTGTGAGGGAAATACAAGCTAACATCATTTTGGTGAGATAATAAAACTCATAAAAGACTCTAATGGGAAAAAATATATGCATCTATGCCTGTATGCGTGTGTATACAGCCTTATACATACACATATACGAACCAAAAGAATAGTTAGCAGGACTTTTGAAATTACCTTTTCATTAAGAAGTGCATACATGCTCAGATACACACATACTCTCAGATACTTTGAGCTGAAGCTCAATTTTAAAAGGGTGCATTTCTAAAGAACCAAGACTTTCCAAGAGCCTGGTATTTCAATCATTATCCATGGCAAACACTTTGAGCTGGCATGGTAAAAAAATCTATTGCTCATTTGCAGAGATGCCAAACCACAAGTATTCTCTGTACTTTTAAATGAACTGATGAGTGAAAAATTAAAGAAAACAGCATTTAACTATTTGCGTGTGCCATGCTCAAGATGCAGCAGCAGAGTATGAAGATGAAACGGGGTAACACTCTACAAAAGCTTTTGTTTGTTCAAATGTATATTGTACATTTATTTGTTAGGTAGTGCATAGATGACACAGAACACTAATGGCAGTTGTAATTTGCCCACCATCAGTTGTTTTAATGTCTGTGAGTAAAATGAAAATTCCACTGAGGATTTGACAAAGATGTATGTATGGATCCTTAGTCCATACTGACACTAAACAAATATTGAGAAACTCAGGTGCAGCACTGTCAGCCTAGTGTTTCCAGGTCAGATGCTGTTGAAAGCACTTGCTGACTTTTCATTTGATAAAACAATAATTCAGAGATGACTGAACATGTCTAGCTGATGGAAGACAGATCAAATATTCTGCTTATCTCTGAGATTTTTTTTTTTTGACTGAAGAGTACAATATTTGTACTAAATCATATTTTTCTTTTATGCTAATATGATCTGGAAAATAGTGACCATCATTTGTTCTTATTCCATAAACCTAGTCTTCAGTATTACTCTAGCAACAGCTGTTTGATTTTTCTTTTATTTTTCTGATATATATATATATATATATATATATATATATATATATATATATATATGTGCTTGTGAATGTCTGGCTTTGACTTTCCAAATGTCTTCATTTAAAAAACCCACGATCAATCAAGTCACCTTTCAGATGAGAGAATTCACAGTACTGACTTCCACATAGCTGCTCATTTCATACTTTGATTGAACCTGAGAACCTCTGTCAAATTCCAGACTGGCTCACCAACATACATATACAAAGTACATACAAAGTAAATTTTCACTCACCATCTTAAACTTGTATCAGACTGCTCTTCTCTTGACAGCAATGTGCTGTCTGGTTAGTAGTTCTTCAAGAGTAAACGACAGAGGCATCCATAATTAGTCTGGTGCTACAGAAGGTAGGGAGGGGAGAGCTAAGAGTATCTCTGAACCATATTCTGTGCAGCAGAAAGAAGATCCACATGGAGCTGAGAGTTGCTTTTTTAAGCTTTTCTCAGAAATATTTAGAACCTTGTTCTAAGATTTACAGAAGGTATGTGATGCCACAACTATTCTTCAGTCCTTCCAGTTTTAATCTGGAGACTGATTCAGTACAGTGAAGGAGTTGAAGCCTTTATTCTTTACTTAAAATATAATTTGTTTTTATCACGTGCTTTATTCTCAGGTATATTCCCAAGAGTATAAAACTGTGAGAAAAAAAGATTCAGAGAAACAAGAAAGGTCTCCTAATGTCTCATGACAATATAATGATAGTAACACTAAACGTTCCACACTAAATATTCCTAAACTTGAAGAAGCTTCCTTCATTGAAAAGGACTGCCTCCAGAAGTATGGTCAAAGATTCAAGAACAGTATCAAGAACCAGTTAAAGTGAGGGAAACCATATAAATGTTTCAATGTAGTTTATCTTTAAAAGAACTGAAATAATTTATCCATATCTCTTCAAAACCTTCATATTTAATTAGACATGTAAATAAATTTTAAAAATAAAAAGGAAAAGAAAGATAAACCATATGTTCAGTTAAAAATACCTCTCTCACTTCAAATGAGAAGGGCAAAAAATAGAACTCTTTTATGGTGGGAGTGTCTTCAAATCCAAAGGAAATCTCTGCAAAAGAAGTAATTCAAAATGGATTAAAAATGTGTTTTTCTGTGTATACAGATTGACCTATACTTTCATGGGAAAATGAGTAGACAAAAAAATTTTCTCAGACACAAAATCTTCACTAAATTAATACCTTAGGCTGGACTTCTTGGTTTGTGTTTCTCCCTGGCTTGATCTTTCCATTCATGTTATCTTAGTTTCATTGATATCTCTCTCTAGCTACAGAGGCTGTCACAGTGTTTGCATCATTGGAGTCAATTTGCCTTTGGCCTTCAGAGACAACACACTCTTGGACACAGGGCATGAAACTGATAGTCAGGAAAAGAGGGATGTTCTTCGTTCTTTCTTTATATTTTAAGACATCTCAGTCTATCAGATCCCATTTTCTTTAGGTATAGTAGAGGAATGGCATTTATTTATTATGAGAAAATACTTTGGCACTTGATAATTTTAACAAGTAAAGATAGGAGCAATATTCTCATTACCCATTCTATTTAATTTATACTTTTCTCTCTGTTTTCAATTTTTCCTTTGCTCTCTCTACCCATAACTATTTCATGCCTTTGGCTTTCCCTTGTTTTGTGAGAATATTTATTTTTGACAACATATACTATGAAATATTCTCACAGCCATTCAGAAATCAACAGTTACCACTTTCAGTGAGCAGAAGACCTGAAGTGCTGAAATTTATTTGTGCAACCATGAGGTGCATTTCAGATGTCACGAAACACTTAATGTTGGCAACTGTTGAGTAATGCAAAACAGTACACAATTCATACTGCAAATATATCATGCAGCAGGCAGAAGAATCTAGGTACTCCAATTTACTCACACTTGATCTGCTAAACTATTAGCACTCAGGTTGGCTGCCTGAGCAGAAACTTAATGGCTCCTGAGACTGAATTATCCTTTGTATTTCCAAGCTGGTCTACCTAACAACATGTTATTAAAGCTGTTGAACAGTGTAAAGGAGTTGATTTAATTGACATGATGTTTCCCAGGAATTCTAGCTCATCATAAACTTAGTAGAATCATGTTTGACATTACAGAAAGAAACTACTAATTGAAAGCCTAACCATGTTGTATTTTATTCATGATTGGTTGATTGGAAAATAAACACAATTCGCTTCATTGTGCTGACCTTGAAATATATCCAGACTATTCAATAACAACTCACCTTGTTTCAAAATAACATGTAATACGGCGTAATAGCTTTGTTAGTCAGTTTATCCAAACGAAGGGTAAATGCCGTGAGGAGAACAAAGGTTTGCATCAGCAGCAGCATATTAGTGTGTCTGATCTGTGAACTATAAATTGCATCATCATTGATCTAGTGTCATTCTTTTGAACAATAACTTAAATGTATTTATAAAAAAACCCTGATTGCTGTTTTTTTTATAAAAATAAATAGTGGACATATGTATAAAAACAAACTTCCAAAGTCTGAGAAACGTTAGACAGACAAAATAAGATAAAAGACATTTGAATATATCCATAATTATTCTTTATAAAGCAAAAAAAAAGTATTTCTCCTTAGATAATTAATGAATACATCACCAATTTCAAGCAATGATCAGATAGATTTACTTGCCTACATCCAGCTACATGTCATGTTTCCAGAGATTAATGTTACATGGTGGAGTAAACAATGACACCCAGTGGCCATCTTGACTCAAGGCCAATTTGTACTTTTCCAGATTTTCACAGAACTATTTCTGTTGTTTAGGCGAGTTAACATTGTTATTGTTTTGACTTGTTTGTTTGTTTGTTTTCCCATAGTACTAACGACACAATAGCTGAGTTTTCTTTGGAGCCAAATGATGGAATAGATTTGGCACACAGAGCTTGATCCCACTAGTGAGAAAAATTATCACCAGTTCGTCGATGACAAGAGTCACACATAAATTTATACAGATCACGCTTATTAAAGAAACTGACTGCCAAATAATGTTGGAGCACAAGGTGTACTAGATTGGTATGACAAGGACAGATAGGGGATATTCATGCTGTTCTCCACAGGATGAAAGCTGCTGAATTTTTGTGTGCCACTTTTTTAACCTCAAGGAAAAAAAAAAAAATCCTCCCCACAAACAAACCAAAACCAAACACCACCAAAGCAGAGCCTACATTAAGGATAAAAAGGATTTTCATGAGTTATGGTTTATCAAGAGATATGAGATATCTGCCTCTAACTGAGACCAAAGCAGAAGCCAAGAGTAGCTGACTAATGAAATTGGCTAGAAGATGCAGATCTGGAATGTGTTGTCTGGTTCTAACTTGCGTGCTATAAACCCACAAATTTAATACTTCTGGCTTTTGCACTGCATCAGTCACTGAACGATCTCTTGAAACAAAGCTAGTATGTAATTTCTGTCATGAGCTGAACCCACGTCTGATCACAGGCCTTCTCACTGATCTAGAAATTTTTTGAATAAAATGTGCTCAAAATACTGATTTTCTGAACAATACAACTGTAAATTGGACTTTCCTCTTTTTCTGCCCTTAATGTCCTCCCTGCCTGATACCACCATATAGACATCCCAAGGCAATGAAACATAAGATGAATATGAAAATTATTTTATTCTCTACTCCAGTGCTCAAGAAAAACAATGCTCCTAATGCTCCTAATGATAAATGGAAGCCAATACCATGGTGCATAGGCCATGGTAAAAAGTTTTAAGTAAGAACTAAACAATGTCACGTGGAACTGTTGGTGAAAGGTTCAACCAGAATGATTATGTTCTAAGGCATTTTACAAGCAACAGCAAAACTTTGTGCCTAAGGAGCACAGATAAGATTGCAGTGGCTGCTACAGATGGCAGGTGAAGGTCTCCTTCAACAGCTGGTAGATGGAAGACCCACAACAGAAAGTAAACCTAGTAATTCCTAAAAGGGAATGAAGAATTGTTGACATGTAGACCCTATTACAGACTCTGTTAGCAGTTAGTATCACTGGCAAAGAGCGTGACTGGTCTGTGAAACCAATCCCCAGTGCATAATGCATGTTTCATCCTAGATACAGTAAAAGCAAATAAAAAAAATGTGTGTGAACAAGTAAGTAGCTATGGAGGGACAAATTGTTGCTTGTGGGTGTTTGTAGTATAAATGATAAATTAATATTAGCCGGTAAAACTTTTTAATACCTTATTACAATCATTTTCCCTGCAACTACATTGTACCTATATCTCAAAATCTGTTTTAAGACTGACTATCTTATCAAATTGATCTAGGTAATTTCAGTAGCATTCTCAGTTTTGACAATTTCTGTTGACTGCTAAATTTTCCCAGAAATAGAGCATCGAGAATGCCTTCCATCATGGACCCTGCGCAACTATCAGTCTAAAGATCTATGACAGACTATCATTATTTATAACAAAATCCATTAGATTCCAAGATAATGGAACCAATATAATTGTTAATTATTGAAAATGGTGAAAGGGAAGAAAGACTGAGATTTCTAATTCATTATGAGAAACTGTTCTAGTGAGATGATTCCTGTGTCTTTATGAATATCTGTAAACTCATTACTAACGATGCCTGCTGAAAAAAATCTAGTGATATTTCAATTGAGAAATACTATCACAGAACCATTCAAGCTGTGAAGGGATCTCAGAAGGTCTCTAGTCCGAGCCCCTGCCCAAAGTAGATCCAACTCTGGGGGTCAGACCAGGCTGCTCAGGGCTTGCACAGGTCAGGGCTTGAAACCCTCCAGGGACAGAGATGGGGAGACTCTCAAGATAACCTGCTCCATCGCTTCACTATCCTCATGAGGAAATAGTTTGTTTTTCTACCCTGTCTGAGTGTCTCTTACTTCAGTTTATGACTGTATCTCAAATAGTACCCTTGGCTAACAAAGGAAGATCATGCTCCAACTCAGATCAGTAAAAATTTTGTGATTGATTCTCATAAGAATGTGGTATGTCCCTTTTGCTTCTTTTCAGTAATGTGATTGTCTGTTCCGTACTAAGAGCAGGTATCCATGGCCACAGTCTTCCTCAGAGTGAAAATTAATCAGATGAGTCTCTGAATTCTTATGCCTCTGTCTTTGTTTATTCTCTTTTCTTTACAGCCTACTTCTACAAATTAGACATGAAATACTCATGACAGTGAAGACCGGGGAATTCCAAATCTTCAGATTCATTAAATTATATCTCCTGTGGGATACATGGACAAGATTTTCATTGAAAAGACAAGTGAAATCAAGCTGTCAGTTTTGTTTAATAAGAACCAACTGAAGAACAACAATGACAACAACAAAAAGTAATCGTAACAATGACAGCAGCTGTCTCTTCATGGGGTGCTCCTGAGACACTTTTTTTTTTTTTTTTTTTTTTTTTTTAACAAAAAAGGAAGAAAAATAACAGGGGGAAAAAAGCTCAAATCCAACACTAGAAACAAGTTGTCTATAAAAGAACCCTTATTTCCCTACCAAAATGCTTAAGGGATTTGTGAAACCTATTGCTGCTACAGCTGCAACCCACATTTACCTTTTCTCAATTAGGGAGCACAGCTGAGACCTACATCTCTTTATACAGCTCTTCCTGTCATATCATGTGTTGATTTACTTATAGTATCACATTGATGTGTACTGAGAAAATGCTCTGCAACTGGGCAGGATGGCTTTCACTCTGGGAGTAGAAGAAAGCCTCATCTCTCACATGGCATTTTTTAACAGATTATTATTTTCTCTTTAAGAATAGCCTACAATTTCAATAAAATAGCTTACTGATTTCACAGGAACCCATATGTATATATGAGTGCACATTTAATATTTCTTTTAATGCACATAGTTTTGTTTAATTCATTTGAAAGCAGAAAGATGGAAATGTCATGACTGAGTTTTCCTTTCCTTTTTTTCTTATGACTCCCTTTTCTCATTCAATACTCTTCCCCTCTGGATCTCTTAAAAAAAAAAAAAAAAAAAAAAAAAAAAAAAAATCATGAGATATGGTGAGGGAAAACCAAAAAAGCAGAGGCTTGCAAGTAAGTCGCAAGGGCTTCTGTGCAAAGGCTAATGTACTGTAGCCAGGGAGTTTACTAAAAACACTGAGAAGGAATGAGAGCAGCGTGAACAGAACTGTGTGTCTATCAACACTCCCAGCTGGATCCTCCAGCCAAACTAAATTTAGAAAGTAGATGTTTTGGCTTCAACAGTGAGTCATATGATAATGATTACTTTCTTATTACTCAAAATTTGGAGGCTACGAAGACACAGGATAAACAAAAGATAGTAATTTTCTTTGTCTGCTGTAAAAGTATGCCACATGTTTTGATATAATGTCTTCTCATAAATATAAATCTTGATGTTATCAACCTTCAGGAAATGCCAGAATAATTAGGATGTGAATTCTTAAGCTATCTGGAGTGTTATTTTTCACTGGGTTTTTTGCTTACCAATGGTGGTCACCATTTTTCTCTTCATTGACAAAAATAATGTATATAAGATGTGTTACATGCACTTCTACAACCTGACCATAACAACAATTTTCACATTGCAGACTCTGCTCTATGACATCAGCCTACACAGCCTTGTGATGTTATGATGAGTCACCACCTCTTCTCCTTTTAAATAAGAAAATTCTAAGATTTTTTTTTTTTTCTCCAATAATTTAATCTCTTTCCTTCTGACATGTTTTGCATTACAAAAGACCTAAAAGATAAGGTCAATTTATAGCAGCTGGGCCTGAAATTTGTACTATATTGACATCTAATATCTTTTTATTGCTAATTCTTTAACTATGATTCTAAAAGACATATTCAATTTCTCAAATATTTTAATTAATTTAATTTTCAAAATTGTTTAGATACCCAGAAGGAGAATCTGAAGTTTCTCAAGACTTTAACAGTTGTGGGAAAACATCTCTTTTAAAAGAGTCCAGGATCTGCTATCTCAAAAAATGAAGCATGCATGATTGTTTTGGAAAATGTGAGCTATAACTATTGTCAATCAGTAAAATGTAGATAATGATTTTTGTCATGCTACAAGGATGATGTGAAAATTATTCTTTTAACAAGGACAAGATAATATTTTTTGTCAACTAAGCATTATGAAGCACTGATATTATTTTGCCTGTAAATCTTTTAAATAAGATCCTCATTCATTATCCTGAAATGGAAGACCGAAGTTTTTGTGTTAATAAATTTAGGAGAATGTCTCTAGTTATTGGACTTTTTCAACATAGTCCCTGTCCTCTTGGCTAGGAAGAATTGCGTTATCTTTGAAATTTTTTAAAAAGCTGTGTCAAGCAAACTTTAGTCCCAATGAGATCAGTAGGTGTATCTGTCTCATACATCATCTAAACGTAGAAGATCAAGAATAAGCATGTCTGCAAATCCCATTATGACTAGTTTCCAGGCTGATTTAAAAAACAAATAAATCTCTCGGTTGCTTTTGCATTGATTCCCCTTCCCCCAAAGCTATGTAATTCCATGAAATATAAGAGGAATAAAATATTTGTTTATAGGAGTTCTACAAGCACAGTTATCTGTATGGGCAAATAGATATGTATGTAAGATTTCATGGCAATATGTGTGCTTGTCTGTGATTGTACTCATACACATACATACACTCACATTTATATGCTAGATACTTTCTCAGTCCCTCCTCAGTCCCCTTTTGTTTGGTTTTAGATATTTGGTGTGGCAGTGATGGAGTAGAAATGAGTTCATCTGAGAGAAATGAGGTCCGTTTTCAATCCTTGCTCCACATGAGTTGAAATTCTTAATCATTAAACAGACACTAACACTCACTTGGCTCAAGCCCATCAAATACCATAACTTCTATGTATCCAGGTCTCCGCAGATCAGTGGACATATGTGAGCTGTCGTTTAATTCACAGCTCACACATGTCTACTGTATTTCAGTCACATGAAGCAAAGACCTGGACAGGCACATTTTCTCAAAGCGTGAAGCAGCAACATTTAATTCAGGATCAAACCTGGAGGTGTGAATGACAAACTGGAGAAAGACATTTCCACCTTTCCCACAGCCTGGAGCCTACACAAAGGAACTTGGGTAACCTGCAGATACCCAAGTGCCACTGGGTACTTGTCAAAGGACCTTCCTACACTCATAGGTATTCTTGTCCTTAGCCACCCTAATATTTCACATAAGAAAACTGACATTTAAGAACACCTCCTCTACAAGTGTTCAGACAAAGCTTCTGAGGCTCTGAGGATCCTGCCCTATTAGGCAACCGCTGCCTTCTTACACATAGTGATGCTGAAATCCTTGAAGCATAACTCTTAATTGCAGATCCTGATGTCACTCCCTGAAAGGGACTTTAGTCAGTCACTGATCCTCACCATTTGTTTCTAGGTATTTTTAAACAACTCTCTGCTCAACAATCTGGCTCCCATGGATTCCAGTTTTGGTCATTATTCTCTCCATTCACTGCAGCCTGTTTATCCATCTCAAGCTAGGCAGCAAGTCATTTAAAAGTTAATCAGTGCAGTGCTCAGCATTTCAATAGCTGTCTCCTTTTATGTGTCTAGACATTAGTTGAGGAAACCAACTCAAAGAAATGAGCTATAGTTGCTGTCTGAAACCTCGTACCTCATCCCTACTGAATTTCAGAAATGGTTCATCAGGAAGCTTGTTTTCCAGACCTTAAGTTTATTCTCAGTAAAATGCAAAACCAAAAGAGATCATTTTCCATGCAGTTCACGGCAAAGCCAGTCTCAGTAGTAGAGTTGAATTTATAAATTTTCCATCACCCACAACATAAACCGATTGTGTATTATTTTTTCCCATTTAGGATCAAAATTTTATGAGAATTGCTGTATGTAGGATGTTACCATTAGATGACTTGCTAAACTGGAACTATAAACATTTGCCTATTCCTAATCAGTATGTAGTTAGGAGCATCAACAGACTTATTTTAAAACAATGTTTTTATTGCTAACAGAGAACATTAAAGAATAAATAAGCTCTAGAATATGAGACTCACATGCACATGAAATGTATTCAAAAAAAGGCATATAAAACACAAACAGTGGTCTGTTTGCCATGTTCAGTCTAAGCACATAAATCCAGGTGACATCTTTGGGAGTTAATTAAGATATTAGAAATTAGATAGCACTTGTTTTTACCTGAGGTAGAAAAATGGTATTCATGATGCACCTCAACTTTGTATTTCCTAAGCATTTATTAGTTATTGCTTGTTCCTTCACATGTTTGTTTCTGTAGCTCTTGCATTATTGGTGTGATTGCTGCACAACATGTTCATTTATAACTGTTTCCAGGAAAATTAAGCCCTGTATTTCATTTTCTAAATACATGTTTTATTAACTAAGGTAATTATATGAGAAAGTATTAAATTCTCCAAAGAAGTATAATCCTAATTTCTCTAATTTCTTTAACTCTCTCTTGCTTTTTTCTTTTTTTTTCTCTCTTTTTTTTTTTTGTTTTGTTTTTTTGTTTTTTGTTTGTTTTTTTTTCCCAATGAACAGGAATTAAAGCTGCAGCAGGGTGGAAAGAATGCAGTCTGGTGTGCAAAAGCTCTCTATTGAAAAACAAAACAAAACAACAAAAAGGCCTCCAACTCCTCAGAACACAAGAAAATAGGATGCATTAAATCAATGGAGGCATAAAACAAATTAAAAAAAGTATTTTAAATGCTAGCTTTGTAGAAGCTCACAAAATTTCTTTTTTAATTAGTTACTCTTACTAATGGAAAAAAAAAAACAAAACTTGTCAGTCCCTTAGTTAAGGGAATATCATCAATGCAGTGTTAGTGCACTGTTACAGTTTTACTAGCTTAACCAAGTGACCAAAACAGCAAACTCCAACATTTTTACTGTATTAAGTGGAAATCCAGGCCACAACTCTTTTTGGCTAGATCTCATGCTGAGAAAGAATGCTGCTTCATAACATCCCTGATGATATTAAACAATAGCCTGAGCTTCTTCCATTCTCAGCCAGTTTCCCTTACATATATTCCATCACTTACAAGAAATACATGCAGGTAATACTGAAAATAACAATTTTTAATTACTGTGGCACCATTTTTATTACATATTTATCTCATTAAATATTTTATTTTGGTTTCATTTTGTCATTCTCTACATGTGATTTTCCTATGGTAGGGGGAAAAAAAAAAAAGTGACTTGACTATGCTTTCATTTTTCAAACTCTGTAGAGGAAAATGTTTGAAATTTTTCCATGGGAATATTTTCATTTTGGGAAATACTATTTTCATGGAATAAAAATAGTTAGTTCAGAATATATGAACTACAATACTTTCTTCACTGAAACAGCAAATCATAGTAGTTTGTTGCAATGTACTCCAAAGCAAAATTGGTGACAACTCTTTCAACTTTTTTTTGCCTGTCGAATGTGTTCCTTAGAAAATCTGAAATGTTTCACAGGCAAATACAAATTTGGATGAAAATAACATTAAGCAAGGAAGAAAAAAGTTAAGTTAAATACCCAGCCTTTCAGAATGGACATTCTGCCACAGTTTTTGGGAGAAACATTCAAAAGGTTGCTTTTATTCCTGTACAGCATAAAACCCCTCTTTTCAATATTAGTCTACGATCTCTGGCCACTTTTAGTGAAAATACTTTCCTAAAAACAAAGAAACAAACCAACCCCTCTTCATTACAAATATTTTATTAATGTTTGAAATACTGTCACAGAATGAGAGTTTCAATCCTTTTAATATTTTTTTACTATTCCTACATAGCTCTAAGTCTGGGTACAGTTTCAGGTTCAGACTTTAGTTTTGTACTCATTTTATTACTTTGTCCTACTTTCTCTAAATTATTTCTAATTCACTTTTTCTTTCTGGAGTGAGGTTATCTCCATTTGCTGTCCTTGGGAAAGAAGACATTCAAACAAAAACTTATGCCGAAGTAAATTAAAATGTTGAAATGTAAAATTTATTTACTAGTACCTGTAATTCTGGCCTGTACAGCAATAGCTTTATGTTTAATGAATAAAGTGCAACACTGGCAAACAAGGCCATTTAGTCTTGATTTACCGAAAAGCACATGGTGAGTAACAGTTCTGGCTGCTTTCCCAGTGTACCTGAAGCAAGACCTGGAAGGACCACCTCCAAAGATGACATGACACTGAAAACTGCTTAATCAATTTAGTAATTGGCTTTTCTATATGAAATTGCCAATCTCATCCAGAGGAACAATTCCTGGCTCTTGAGGTGGTGGTTTTAGCACATAAACTATGTCTACTAGGACATAAGCCGAGCCCAAGGAGTCATTTTTCCAAGGTAAGATATAAGCATTACACATAGGCAAGCCTACATCATTCCTAACTGAAAATGGGTTACAGAGTGAGCAGACTTACAGAGAAACTCTTTGCTAAGTCAAGTTGTTTGTCCTGGTGTAAATATAAACAGTGGTACAGAGTGGGCAACAGAGCAGCAAGAAAAAGAAACGTCACACTGTGCAGAGCTCAATGGAAGAGTTAGTGATGTTTTAAGAACAATATAGCACTAACTTGTAGAGGTTACATGAAATCAGGTCTACACTTGCCACTCAAGCCTGTCCTGTAAAATAAATAATAATCTCCCACCTTCATGTACTTGTTTGCTTAAAAAACAAATTAAAACTGGAATTAAGAATAAAAAGATTAACAATTTCAGGCTGAACTGTCAGTTCAGAACCTTGGGGAGATGACATGGACAGTTCAGGAGATTTTCTGGAGATATTTAGGACATTGTAATTTTTATTATTCTACTTCCAGGCTGAAATTCTGACACCACTGAAACCAGCTGCCATTTTGGCATTTTCTTCTTTAGGGTCAGATCTCATCTATGGCAAAAAGATACTGCAAGTCTCCCTAGATTTATTTCTCATTTAATTCCCTGTGCTTGTATTTCTACAGAAAAATATAACATTCAGACCATGAAATCTGTTCCTGTTAACACCAGGTGGAAGGTGAGAAATAGAGGGATGCTGAGTCTTGCAGGTACATTAACTTGAATTTTAAACCAAACGGAGCTGTAGAGAGGTAAGAGGATCTCCCATGTTATCATTTCATATCTTATTTATCTATGTCCATTTACACACAAAAA
Source organism: Athene cunicularia (assembly GCF_003259725.1). NCBI lineage: Eukaryota > Metazoa > Chordata > Aves > Strigiformes > Strigidae > Athene > Athene cunicularia. The sequence goes on along the minus strand of NW_020799091.1, from coordinate 76,499,601 downwards.
AAAAATCTTTGTCAACTTATAGATGAGTTCAAAGGCTAAAATCAGCAATTTAATTTATAACTTTTTCCTAAATCCATTTTCTGCCAATTATTTTTACAAGCTGGTGTCTAACTCAATTTGTGAAAATGCCACTTAGCAATTGGAAAACTGAAGTGGCTTTTGGTAAATTCTATTGAATTAATTACATATGGCCTCTAGTTTCTTTCTGTTATGGAATTCTAGTATATATTAGTCACTTAAACTGTGTTGCAATGAAACATAGGGGTTTTCTTTTAGTATTTAAATTACTTGGTACAGAAAAGATGTTCAGCAAAGACAGCTTTTTCTCTGGCTTTACGGACATAGCAGTGAACATTGCATTGGTATCACTATACTTTTAAAACCTGCAAACCAATGTGTTAAACACAGAACAAAAGACCAGGGAATAAACTGGAAAACCACTCTGTATTTTCCAGTGGAATCTCTTGAAAGTGTTCTTTTTTTTCCTTAAGAAACTAGAGGTTAGAACAGGAATGCAAAACCCAGAAGTTGTGAACTGGGGTACAAATAAACCCCATAAACTTCTTCTGGTTCAGATTATGGGTTTCTCAGTGTAAAAGACTGTGAAAAAGTCCAAATAATGATCAGTTCCTGTGCAGGATTTATAATATAAATTCAGATAACGTTTTAGATGAGTGATGGTTAAAGTTGATTTTTATTCCCCCCACATGATACTCTGTTTTGGCTTTAGGATTGTTCATGAGTGATTTACAATGTGTTCTGAAAGTCTCAAATTCAGTAGAGAGAACAAAACTACACAGAAAACTCTTGTCTTCAGATCTGCTCAGCCAAGACTGTTCTAAGGAAGCAGCTTTCTGGCCATTGAACTTCTCTCTGGACTAGCCTCAAAGGCGCCCAGCCTTTCATCACATTCAACTTTAATGTTCCTACATTCTTCTTTCTTCTGTTATGTCATAAGATGACTAAGATGAGAGGGCTAGAGAAGAGTAAGCTTATTCCATTCTTTTAATAAATTTCTTTACCTATGTCCTAAACAGCTGCTGAGAAGAGCAAAAGCCTTTAAAAAAACGTTTTCTAGAGTCCTGGAAATCCTCTTACAGGCACTCTGGAGATAGGAGGACATAGCCTAGCAACCTAGGCTAGAAAAGAACATTCCACAGAATTGTTCAGTTTTCAAAATTGTAGGTGTTCTTCCTGTTATTTCTGACAATGATCATGTGCATATTTCAGAACTTTTAGTTATGGCACTTTCTGTCCAGAGAATGACTTTTGTAGATGATAGCTTGAATTCTAAAGAAATAAGAAATTAGTTTTTTAGCAAACATTACATTCTTTTCCACTTGAATATTTTCCCTTAGTTATAGTGCATGCACTGAAGTGAGGAAGAAATGTAGCATGAGCTGAAATATTTCTGTCTGTGTTTAAGGTTGCTCTATAATGTCAGCTTCTCAGGGAATGTTAAGCTACATTGTTGAACAGGCAATATATATTTGCTTAATCATTTCTCTGTAGTTTTAGCAGTTGTTTGGAGATGTGTTTTACCCTAGTAGCTGAAGTACAGAGCATTAAGAACAGAAGTTATTTTTGCAAGACACTTCAGAGTGTGAATGATTTGATGAACCCAGAGACTTGGCATGAGCCTGACACTAGAAAATGATTAGAAAACTTAATGTATTATTTCATCTGTGCCTAAACCATCTGCAGAGTTCTGTGAAACTCATAAACAATGCTGTGACCTGGGCCTGCACTTCATTGATACGTCTAGGAGAAAATGTTCTTTCGCTTATTTCTGATTGTACTCACTTCAAATCAAATTTAAAATAAAGACGAGGGAGAAAACAAGAAGGAAAAGGTCGTCTTGCATTTAAAAAAAAAAAAAAAGTATTCAAAGTTGTCAGAACATTTTCAAAATGAAGAATTCAGGAGGACAACTTTCAGTATATAAAACCTTTAATTTGAAAATATAACAGAGCTACAATAAAAAATACATTATTTAAGATTTTTAAATTGTTTATGGAAGCCTTATTTATTCTATAATAATTGCTTCTAATAAATTATATTTGATTTCTGGAACTGAATAAAAAATGTTTGAATTAGCAGCAATTAAATTTTATAGTGAAAGTACATATTCTATATGTATTTAACAAATGGTTTTGATAAAACTTTACGGTGCCACTCATTATATTGCCTTCTTTAACTTATGAGTATGGGCTCAGAATAGTTGGGCTAAAGTCTTTGGAAATGGCTGAAAAACAGGGCAGAGGGATTTGAGATGTGGTGAAAAGAAGACTAGTTTTAGAGAATATGTAAAGTAAAGCAAAAAGCGTTGAAGGAAGACAGAGTTTGGTCCCTTGTGTGTAGATAATATTTGGTTGATAAGACTCCAATTAGCCTTAATCCACCTCTTCATTTAAAACGAAGGGATGTTTTTAGACATTCATCATGTTTGTTCTGGAAGGTGACTAAACATGTTAAAGGAATGTGAATTTTATGTCAATGTGAGTCTGACATTACTTTTTTGATTTCTGGAACAAAGATGTATAAAAGATGCATCAAAATGCGATGTGTATGACAGTTTAAGAGCAGATGTGTATTTTACTTGTAAATAGCTGTATTTTATTAGTCAATAGCTGTGAGCTCTAACTGCTTTGCTTATGCGAATTAAAAGTGTAAAAGCACTTTTCAGCAGCATGGCTGTTTAATGTCTAAATTTAAAAAAAAAAAAAAAAAAAGTGACTTTTTCTTCGGGTTTAGATTTGTAATTATCCAACACTGAGTTTTGTTGCAGGTTATTATTTATTTTTATAACTGATGTCAATAAGATTCATTTCAGTGACTGACAATTCTTTCCAATACAAACTGTCTGAAAAATGGCAAGATTTTCCCATGTGTACTTCTTTTTATCATTGGCCTTTATCCTCTTATGCAAGAAAGATATTCTAGCTCTCACATCTCTCTGTTTAATTACCATGACAATCTAGATTTTTTGGTATTCTGCTCTTGTTTCAGAGATAGGATTTATTACAGGCTGTGTTGTTAAATAATCCAGTCATATGTGCTTGAATGCTCATCACATGAATGGAAGTAAACAATCAGCTAAGACTACGATTTGTTTGATCTATATTGTAAATGTTACTGAGTTGTGGAATTTAGGTGACACTAGTGATGACCATTATCCTTTCTCATGGTGAAAAATTACATGGGGGACTTAAGGTCTGCTCTGAAGTTTCTGCTGTCTTTTCTTACTTTGACAGATGAAAATCCAAGGATTTCCACTAATTTCAGCGTTTTTCCCTTCGTGTGATTAAGTGCTGGAATCAAATTGAATTTTTAGGTCTCTAGAAGCTGTGATAGGCTATTTCTGAAGCTAAGAAATAGGGAAATAGAGAATGATGAGGAATGTATTTAGTACACAGACCTTGGGAGCACTACTCACAGCATAAATCACAGTTCAAATCACTACCAGTGATTTCCTTTTAAAGCTTCATCTGCTTTACTTTCCAGGGGCCCCGTCATGTTGCCTGACACTCTCATTTTGGCTTCCAGTACAACCTATTGCTGTGGCAATAAGAAATATTTCTTTAGATGGAGTTTAAAAAGACAACTGCAAACTGCAAGGGGCTCTTCAGAACCTGATGTATAAGCAGGGAATTCAAGGTAGATGAAGAGAAAGACTTCTGTTTTGAAATTGTGTTTTAAACCATTATTGATACTAAAAAAGGAGAGTCAGAAACTTCCTCTCAGGCAATGGAAAAAAAATCAGCACCATAAACTTTGGATAAGAACCATTATATGTTTCTAACCATTATTAAAAATATTCTAGTAATATAAATTACTTAACAGTCCTAGTTAGCAACTACTGTTATTCAATGGATATATGAATAACACATTTATCTTCTGTTACTTAGCAAACAGTCAATAAAATCAGTATTTGGCTGAAACTTTCAGAAACATACTCAGTGGTGTATTTCCCTTCTTCCTGGCTGTAAAATTCTCCTGCAGGGCTGTTGTGATGGATTGACCCATTTTCCCCAGCTATCTTAAATATGATCGGTTCTGGATGCTTGGTGCCCCCAGGCTGGCTGTCTTTCCCTCTTGTTTCCTTGCTGTCACTTGGGCAGCTAAAATGAATGTCTTCTCTGCTCTTCTTCTCTTGGATCTTTATTAGGCTCTGAAGGGTCACTAGTGGATTAAGACCACAAGCAAAATACTAACGATGATCTCAGTGAAAACACTGATGTGTCTTTTAAGGGGTAATCAATTTTCAACGTACACATACACAACACACACATAACAAAGATCTGTACCGGCAGAAATAAAATTACAGTTAGACTACTGTTATCTCAAACTGTCTAATCAATCTCAGACAAAAATATTACCCGGAAAATATCCATATGATAATAATACCCATAGATATCCAGGATCTACTGTAGAGGAGGAAATTGATATTTCTTACATACAGTAACTGAAAAGAAGCAGATAATTACATATAAAAGTGAAATCCTTTGTAAAAGTAATGATTTTTATTTTGCATTACAAAATTTTGAGGCTTATTCCCAAGTGAAGAAAAGGAAATGTGAACTATGACTAAGCAAACACAGAAATGTTTGCTTGTTTTAACTTACAACTTTAACTTGCAAGATTTTCTGAGTTATTATTCACTAACACAAAAAAGTAGGTACAAATTTAGGTCACAAACAAATACATCTAGCCTCAATATAAGCTCGCAGACAACATTTTTAATACATAATTAACCACCATAGAAATTAACATCTAGACAATGTGTCTTTTTGGCAGAGAGAGGCTGAATATCAGATGAAAACATAGTATTTGATTCTAATAAACAGTTTTAAACCTCTGGGGGGTATTTTATTTTCCCATCAAACATTAAAATTTACCTAGACTTTTTTTTAGAGCCACTCCTTAAGAGAAATAAATAATTTTGAAATAAATCAGGGGTTTTTTTTACAAATCTGCCAGTACTCTTAAAAAACTCTTCACCTTATATGAAGTATAATGTTGTTTTGGCTCATCTCAATACTAAACTCAAGGAAAAGTCTTTTGCTCCAAGGAGAATTGAATTTCACTAGTGTTTAATGAATTCTGGGACTCATCACCAGGCCATGACCATAAACATGTTTATGAAGAGACTACCTGATCTAAGATTTTAAACACCTGCCAGTTAATGTCTTACTTGTTAGGACAAATGTCAGAGAGTACTATTATTATTATCTCTGATTCTGTTGGTATTTCCTGAAAATCTATGTGTTTGCAATTGTAACCTGAGAGTTTTTAAAGAAAACACGTAGTCTTTAACAGGCTTTGGATTCCAGATCATTAAATTTTACATTCTGAAGTCACTGCTGTTTAATTATCAGCTAATACTGAGGCTTCTCTGCCTGATTTAATGGGATGGAGTGCATTGAAATGTATTATGAGTAAAGTACAGTTTTGCTTTAGAAATCAAATCTTTTTTTTTGATCAAACTTGAAACTGGCACTAAAAGAAATTTTAGAACAACACTGAGGATATATAACAATTTCCTATCAGAATTGTAAATAAATCACAAGATTTGTTTTTTAGTAAGATTCTTTAAGTAAAAAAGTGGAATACTCAAAATATTAAATTACTAATATTCTAAGATTCCTACATTGTGTCAGAAAAAGATGAGAAATTTGGCCTATATGGATCATCTGGTTGTGTTTTGCTTGACAAGTTGCAATTAGATGTTGTTTCAGATGCGCACCAAAGTGTGGAAATGTCAAAAAAACTTGTTGATGAAGTTTTGTGGCATTCTGCACCAGATAATACCTACTCTTATTCAAAGTATTTAGCTCCTCCTCCTCCTCCTCATCATATCTAAGCTACTTCCTTTAGAAAATGAAGCAAGATATTTGACATCTGCCATACAGTTTTGTTCTTGTCTTTTTCTCTCCTGGTCTTCACAGAGCGAAGTATTGTGCTTTCCTGACAGCAGTTTACCAGAAAGTGCAAACAGGACATAGTCAAGTTTCAGATGTTCCTTTTATGTTCCATCTCATTGCTTTGAGACAAATCACAAGTAATTTTTTTTAATGTGCTTTTACAATAGGAAGTTTCAGTTTGTTAGAGAAATGGAGTTGTTCCAGCACAGTGAATATAGCCAGCTCCTGGGAAAATGTTCAGGTAAGTATTGTCAAAGATACAGACATGTTAAAAATAATAAGTAGCTGAAACAAAAAATGTATTTGAATTTGTAGGCACCATTTAAGCATCTATTTTACACTATTTTTGAAGTAAATTAATCAAAGATATTTGAACCTAAATTTGGATTAATAGTCTCTGTAAAATCACTGGGAAGAGCAAAGGTGCTCGCAGTATCCCACTCTCCCAAGCAACTACATTATTGCAAACTTGGACTCTCCTGACCCTGGTGGATTCCGTCCCAAATTGTTACAGAATTAGAATACAGATTGGACAAAACAAAGGTGCATAGAACAGAAGCCACATTGTCAGTGTGAAAGGGAAGCTCTCAAACAAGAAGTTGTCCCAGTTTAACCTCAGGTCAGGGAACAGCAGTCCGGTCAGCATAAAGAAAATTCAGCAGACAGACTTCTTCCTTTTGGAAAAGTATTATTATGTGCTTATGTGTTAAAATCTAAAAAACCCACCAAAAAAAAGGAAAGGCAAGGATGAATTCCTGCCTCACACTGTGTAAACTGAACCTGCATTTCCTAATTTTATTTTCTATCAAAAAGTAAAAAGGGGTACAAGTATAGCCTAAAAGTACATGAGTAGTGGACTGATAATCCACAAAACCGTAAGACTATATGGATGTCCATTCCTATTGATTTCAACACATGTTTTATACAAAATTACATACACTGATATAGATGAGATTGAATTGTATCAGAAGAAAATTATCAGATTAAATCTGTTTATTTTCTAAAATCATTGTCTAAAATCAATAAATTCAAATTATTCCTAAATAGTGCGAGGTCTCCATTTCTTCGTAAGTGATATAATTTACCTAAAAATTAATATCAACAATTAATGCAACAAACAAAACTGAATCAAGTTTTTATAGTTTTGTTGAAATATGCTTACCAACAATATTATTACTCATTTACAATACATATTTTAAATCCTTTAAATATGGCCTAAACAGCAATTTAATACAGAAAATTGATGCATTAATGTGCAGTAAGGGGTAAGGTATCCATTAATTCATGTTATCTCAATTAGTTCATACACATCTGTAAAAAAAGAGTGAGTAAAAATTGTTTTGTTCACCTCTAACAGCTAGAAACACTGTAAATTAATTCAAAGAACTGAGAAGTTCTAAACCCTTCTGCAATATAATTTTTAATACCATGCATATACCCAGTTTTATGTTATAAAAATACCACTCTTGAGAGCTGTGGTAAAATCCTGAAATGATTTGGGGCACTCTGAAATGAAAAATCACACAAAATGGTAATTTAGCCACCAAATAGACCCAGTCAGAGGCTAAATGTTGTGGATTAAGCCCGTCTGTTCCAGAGTGAGCTACTTCACAGCACTATGGTTGTAAATTAACCAAGCCATTTGACTTTTGGACTAGCAGCTTGTCCTTTGCCTTTTTTCTGTTAGCAGTATAACCTCAGCAGCATACATATCTGCCCTTCACCTGTGAATTCCTGAAGAATGACGAATTTTGAACAACTTCTCAGCACTTGTGCTGTACCCTATGTGTCTAATGTACCCTACTCAGCAGTTATATGGCTGTATGTGAATGACTTGATGAGTTTGGGGCCTCTTGGTGCAAAAGAGACATTGATAAACTGGAGATGGTCCAGCAAAGATCTGCTAACATGGCTGGGGGCTGGAGCACATAATGTGTGAAGAAAGGTTAAGGGAACTGGGCTTATTGGGTAAGTAATTTTTTCCTCATTCAGTTACATACAAGAGGGTATTAAGTCAAACTAGTCCAAAATAAATAAATTGAAATAGTTTTTCACACATGTCATTATGCCATAAAGATTCCTGCCCTAAAGTGTTGTGCATATTAAGTCTGTATCACTTAAAAAAATGATTGGAAGAAAAACAAAAAAAATCTCTAGCAAGGCCATTAAACAGAAAGATGCACTTTCTGTCTCAGAAAGAAATCCTGATTTTCAAATCACTGTAGACTGAAAAATCCTGAGAAAGTATTCCTATATACTTGTTGAAGCTTTTTATTTTTCCTCAGGCATCTGATGTCAGGTATCATCAGGAACTAAGATGGACCTTTAGTCTGATATAGTACAGTTGTTTTTAAGTGTCACCTCTTTGATAACCAGAATGACAAGTGAATGAGGAGAGGGGGTCCAGATCATTCTCAATGGAAAGATAAACAACTCACATGTTTACACTCTGCTCCGTTATATGAGTGAAAACCCTGATCATTTTGAGCAAAGGCGAAGAGAAGAACAATTTCCCTTGAATCAACCAGGCAGCTGAACAGCCAAGTATGTGGGTGAGCTCTGAACACTGGAGTTGTTTATGGAAGCACGTCATTACAACATACACAGTGCTGACTGCTGAAGTACCCCTGCTGGGCTGGGGTAGGAAATTTGATTTTCCACTCTCCTGCTGCAAAGATGTGTCACTGTTCTGCATCAATATTCTTGTGTTTGAACCATCTAGGTTGGAGGCTAATGAAAAACAAACGGCTGATAATCAGTGTTCTTAAAATGCAATAAATTAAAGAATGACAAATTGAACAGGACCAGTTGGAGGTTCTTTGTATCATTCTTGGCTAAGAATTTGATTATCCAGCCAAGTTATGAAAGGAAAATAAAATATTTTCCTGACAATATTACACTCTTTAAGAGTATCTAGAGATTAAATACTAGACATAGTTAAGGAAATAACTGAACACTGATTAAGTTCGGGTGGACTATTTGGAAGATTAGAGCCAGAACCACCATATTCGATTTAAATTTATAATTTGTATATAAATCTTATTTCCACTTTTTGATTTACATTTAAGAATAGTTTAGAAAAAAGCAGTCAGAAATGTGGTGAATTATAATGCTGCACAGATTCTATAATGTCTTCATGATTAGCAGGAGACAAGGAATTTGCAAAAGAATTACTGGCACTAATACAAGATAATTGGGAGATAATAAATTCTAATGCTTTGGGAAAAGGAATAATATGCATTACATGGGCATCTGCAAAAGTATCTCTCATCATTTTTCCAAATCCATATCAACACAGTTTACAAGGACATTGCTTTCTCATGCATAATAAAGAGTAAACTAGGGAGTTACTTAAGTTGAAGGACATTGTTAGATTGCTATTATGTTACTATTATTATTATTATTATATACTGAGACCAGTACAAGCAGTATGCTATATAATGGTAAGAATAAAATTAAGCAGGCCATTATTTTTTGAGTTTTATTATTATTATTATTATTATTATTATTATTGTTATTATTATTATTATTATTATTATTATTATTATTATTGTTATTAGTAGTAGTAGTAGTAGTACAAACAATATACTGACGTTTATCTAAAAGGCAAATGCTATTTGCTATTAGAGATCAAAATAATATTTTTAGAAAAATAGAACTTTGTTAAAGATAGATCAAAGAAATTGCTGCTGGCTGATGAATTTGATTATTTTTTCTATAATCAATTAAATTTTAATGCTGGTTTTGGTTATGCTCACATAAAACACAGATAATGGAACTCTGCCAGTTTTTCACCATGTTTAATGACTTGCATGCTTTTTCTGCTCCATACCCTGTCTTTGCTTTCCAGCTTAGGCGATTCTTTATCTTTTTGTGTACTCAGTACAAGTCCCAGTTTTGATTAAAGCTTTGGGCAATTGCATAAAATTGTCCACCGCCAGCCGTATGAGGCCTTATAAAGTATTTCTTTGGCAGTGTCTTGCTGATGACCTTACTGAATTTTCTCTATTGACTCTAATGAGTCAAATAACATGCAAACTTCTGTCTCTAGCCTTGGCAATTTTTTAATGCCATTTCCTCTTCTAATTCTGCTCTACATGAAGTCAAGGGTGAAAAGAAGCCTCTTCCAGGAGACAGTCTAATTCCACTTGCATAACTGTGCATATGATATCTCCAACTCCCTCCATTCTACTTCTCCTTTTCATCAACAAAATGGCTTGAAGATGAAGTTGCCTTTCCCCAACATTGTCAGTCAACACAACCCACAAGAATGAGAAGAGTGGGCAAAGACAATCTGAAAGTACTGAGCTGTTTAAATAACTCTTTCAATGTTCACTGTAGCTACCCCCTGTCCAGTAGCTCTTCCTCACTCTTTTCCTCCCCACTGCCCTCTATCCTTCCTTCAATTAACAGTGGTCTCTACTTGTATGTAATTTTTGTTATATGAAATGTCACTTGGGATGCAACAGCAGAATAGCAAGTTCTGCAAAACCATTAAAAAAAAAAAAAAGCAAACCAAACCAAACCAAAAAAACCCAAAAATGTTTCATTTTAATGGATTTCAACTGGTAGGATCCAAAGCCTCCCTGGCATTCGATGAGATTGGAACATGAATCATGAACAGAAAAATGAAGAAATGGTTACAGTTTAAGGCCAAAATTTTTAGACTAGCCAGTGTAACTTTAGGCTTTGTAGTTCTTTACATAGGCACCTGCATATGGACTTCAGACACAAATTTTAGGCACCTGCTTTTAATAGTCTTGGACTAAAGTAACTTCATGTTTGTGATGTGCTGTTTGTTAACACTGATCTTCTTCCTCAGTTTGAAATTTGGGGTTGACATGTGTTTGACATCCTGTCTAATCAGAAAATAGTCCACTTGAAAGCTAAGTACTTGACTGGTTGGAAAATTATATGGAACAGTGTACCAAAGCAGTGATTTTGGAACTGTCAAACCTGATCAGGACAAAAAGCAAGTATATATTAAAACAGGATATAATTTAAAACAAAAAACAAAAAACAAAAAACAAAAAAACAAAACAAAAAAACCCCTAATGCATTTATTTTCAAAATAAATGCTTATTTTATTATTTATTTGTTTTTACTTGTGCTTGAAGCACAAATAAGCATTTTTTTTTCCAGAATGAATGGAAAAGATGGGAGACCTGCTGATTTGGCCGTTAGACTTCTAGACCTATAAACCTATCACAATGGGTAGGAATCTATTGGGTGGGTGGTAGGTAGGACTGATTATCAGGTAGAAAAGCTGGAACAATTGCCACTAGATATGCACAGAAAACCTAATTATGTATCCCTATGAATATGCTTATTTTATAATGTGTGCAATATTAAGTCAATCTGTATGTGTACAGTAATGTGTTGGACCTTCATCTGAGCAGTCAACATACTGTACTGGGCATGACCTTCTAAGAATCATCAGTTTCATAAATTAGACGTGAAGCAACGCATGGCAAAAAAATGCCCACAAACCTATTGTTTTTAGATCTGTTTTGTTAAGCAAACTTGACATTCAAAAATGGAAGAGAGAGACCTCCAAGCAATGACATTCATACCTGAACATAAGCCCTTCTGAAGGACAAGTTTTGGTTCAACTCATCTGGCATAGGAGCTGTACTTGCTTTGATTTTTAATCCTGTTACAAGACACGGCTTTCTATAAATTCCCAGGTACCACACAGAAGTGATGTTGGTCACAGTGGTCACATGGAGTGTTCACAAAATGACTTATCAATTTACTAGCATCATAAAATTTAATTCTCATTAATTACTTGTAATTCCAGGTACTCTCCCAGTTATTCTCGAAAAGTCACTGATTGCTCCACTAAGGAAACTGAGTGATTTTAAGATAGACATTCTTAAAAATGCCCAAATCACTAACTGCTAGAAAAACACAGCTTAAACATATATGTAAAAAAAAAAAAAAAAAGAGGGATGAAAATCAAGATCAGCTAAAGAAATTTTCCAATACCAATGAAAAAGAAAGCTTAAAAAAAAGCTTATTTTAGAAGTTTTCGGTGGTGCAATGCAATATCTCTTCTACAGTGAACACTGAGGAAAATATATAAAAGATTAAATCAAGCTATTATAAAAATTACAGATAAGTTATTTCTGAATAGTCTTCCATTAATATTATTTGTTTTATACAGTAATAGTTAGATACAGTAGGTTTTGTTTTACTTTTATGGACTGTATTATTTTACAAATTTCAGAAATACATGAGCAGGATAAAACAAAACAAAACAAAACAAAACAAAACTTTTCCATTCTTTTTGACAGACAAGGAGATGAGCACACACTCCTCGGTAAATATAAGGAGGAAACTGTAGTTCAGGATTTCTGCTGAGTCTTTGTCTTTTGCTTCCTTTAAGTTTTTAGCTGCTACTTACATTTAATACAAAATATATAATTTCTCCACAGCCTAATGTGAAATGTACATTTCTGATAGAAGTTGCTTTCCACTTAAGCAGATATGAGTTGATTTATTACTTGCATAAGGACACCCACTAGATCAGATTTGAAAAGGGTTGTGTCACACAGTGTTTTGCTGGTTCCCCCTGCCCAGGCTAAATACGACAGGCATTTTAAGGTTTATTCCAGTATTAGTCTCTCTCATAAAGAAATTGGCAGTCATGGCAGATTTTGCCAAATTTAATCTGTTTTCTCATCTTAGATAAAGAAAACATAAGAAGACAAGGCAGTTTTTAAGAAATTATATACTTTTTTTTTCAACATTATATTCTATAATTCTTATTTACTTCTATTACTTCTTTACTTCTTATTTACTACTATTACTACAGTAGTACCTAAATGTCACAGTTGAGGGTGTTTGTGCATAGCTGAATATTTTACAGCTATAAACTGTATTTTACCTAGAACACCTACAGCTGAATGTAGCTCCAGCTGATGTAAATTGTATACATCTGTTTTCACTTGTGGTCTGGATATTTCTACTTCAGTCATGCTTCTATAGTCAGACCCATGTTTTTGAAACCTAGTGCTAGAATCAGTTTGTGCAGATCCAGTTGCAGATTCTGGGAACATTTACATTTCTTTGCTTTTTTTTTTTTTTTTTTTTTTTTTTTTTTTAAGAATCTGAAAGTATCAGTATCCTTGAAACCTACAGTAGGCATTGACTGCTGGTGCCCGGTACTTAGATGAAAAGAGGATTTAAATATCTCAGTCCATCAATCATGCATTGTTCCCAGCCCTGAAAAAAAGAACAGAAAAAAATGAATGACAGTGTAAGTCCCACTAAATTTCACCACTAAGAGGTACATTGAAAGCACTGGTACTTTTAAGGAGAACTTGCAAAGAATAAGGATGTTCATCTCCAGCAGCGTTAAAAGTAAAGTGCAGTTGTACACCAAATTATCCTGGTCAGAGTGACTGACCTTGGGACTGTAATAAGAACTTGAGTGACAGGTTGGACACAGTAGTCTGAGTCTCACCCCAAACCTGAAACCCTTTCAAAATTCCTCTTCCTGCCTCTTTGGTACAGGGCTGTTTAATTCCTCCTGCTGATATGTTCAAAACCTTCACTCGCCTTGAAGGTAAATATAGCCTCAGGGGGCCTGCAATAAGATTATGAGCAAACAGTTTAATTTGCCATCTTGTTGAGAATTTTAAACCCATGCTTGCTAGTTGCAACCTTCCATCTAAGCCTTGTGGCAGGGACTAGCACAATATATTGACTTATGAAGAATCAATAATCTTAAAAAATATTATTTTACTTCTAGATGCTGATAGGATACAGACAAAACTTAAACTCTGAAGAATGAAGAATTACTGAAATTAATAAAATGCACCCCTCTGCACTCTGAAATCCAAAGAAATAGAGGATTTCTGTTTGTTAGAGTGCAATAGTCAAAATAAAGGTACTAGAGACAAAGTTAAGGTAGAATAGTGGCATAGAACTGCCTTAAAATCAAGTAAGCAATACGGGGGTGAAAAATTATAGGGCACATCTTAAGTTTCTAATCATGACTGCTAGGTGCCAGGTGTAGATTATTAGTTCTTAAAATATCTATAATGTGATTTGTGATTTGCTTATGGGTCACTATATCACACCAGAGATGCTGTAGTTACCCGAGTCCTCTCTTCTGCCTCAAGACTGATCATGCATAGCTAGACTGGGCTTAATAAGACAGAGCTGACCTCTATGGGAGTATTTTCAGTGTAAGACAGAATTTACAGAGCGTTTAAACTCACTGCCCCAAAAGCTAAATGCTAAAATCAGCATACTCTTAATTAATTGAAGAATTCACACCTGTTCAATTTCACTTTTTTTTTCTCTACCACACAGCTAAGAAAAAAGGCAGTCAGATATATCAATGTTCTTTCCACCCTTGTTTTCTATACTTGTGTAGAAACAAATAACACTTTACAAATTTTTAATAAGTTTAATTTATGATTTGATTTGTTGATATATTCCTGTCATATGTTGGCAGAGTTCAACTGAAGTTGGTGGAGCTTTTTTGACATAAATATTGATCAATACATGATGAACAAAGCCTTTTAACCATTGTTTTCAAAAAGCACTCAGGAGATTGACATCACTAACTTTTTTATTAATGTTATTCTCAGAAAACTTTTCTCCTTATTTTCTAAAGTTGAAGGAGAAAGAAAAATCCTCAAGAGAATAAATAAGAGTACCTAAGCTTGGGCCTCTGCCCTGACCCATTCCTTTGGTGGAGTCTATTTTTCACCACTGGCCATAGATTTAATTTCTTCTCCTTAAAATCAGTCTCCAAATGCACCACCTTAGTATTGCTGCTATCAAAATCAATGGAAGCATTACACCAACCCTGAATACTTTTGAAAACTGCACTTTTTGTATCTAAGTTGCGTCTTTTCCATTCATTCACAGAACCTCTTGAAATTACATCATCTCCTGTTTATTTTCCTTGATTCATCTGCTTTTGCAGCTATACTGCAAGCTTTTCATGCACGTGCAGTAGTTGCAGGGAGTGGCACCAGAACACAACTAATCCACCACATCAGAGTTCAAATAACTCCTACAAATCAGTCAGATCTTATTTACATAATGATCTGTTGACTCCAAGTCTAAAAGATGGACAATTTACATGAGTTTTACTCATGCAAAAATACCTGCAAACACTGTAGCCATCAACCAACTCAACGATCTTGCTTACTACATTTAAATTTTATACAAAAGAGTTAATTTCAGAGAGTTAGTAAAGTTCTGTGGATCTGGTTTATTATTATTTATTATTCTTACTGTCATCATTATTTTCAGCTTTGCAAAATACCGTCAGTAAAATGCAACATGTAAGAGTCTTTCATGATATTCCATAAATGTCCAGAAGCATGTTTAGAAGTCCCTTACAAAAAGTACTTTCCCATGGTTAGTGTCTATATCAAGCAAACTCAGGCCTGATGAAGTGGATGCCTCAGGGTGTGAGGCAGTATGTGCACACACCAGCTGGAAAGGCTTCTGGACACTGAAGCAGCCCTTGAAGCAAAAGCTTAGGATATTAGGAAATCTAAAGACAGGTAGATAGATCCTGTATGGATTTCCCAGTAGCCCTTAACTACTAATGAATGTTAGTGCAATGAGAATTCAATAATTACCTGATTAATATGAAGTTCCATCAAAAGTAATGAACCTACTAATGATGATAATGATTAATACACGCACAGACATTTTCAGGGTCAGGGCTATATCAAACCATGCAGCCTCTACTGGAAAGCAGAAATCAGTTTTGCAGACATGAATTAGACTGTGATTTCAGTTGTTCTTGTGTCAATCCAGTCGCTTCAGTTGAAATCTCAGTTCTGTCTGAAATGACTCATGAAGTGTTCAGCTAGGTCACAATGTGCTGTGCCAAAAATGCCTGAACTACTATTAAGCCCAAAACCTGCTCTGCCTCTCATTTTACTGTGGTAAGAAATAAATTTCATTCTAACATTCTGTATAATGGAATATATAGATGAAAGTATAGAAAATATTTGTGATATATTTCTGTTGCTATACTGTAAGATCATTCACCTACATACTGAAGCTAGTTTCTCGGCATACTGTGAGATGAAACAAGAAGTCTCCAGCACCAGTAGCTCCAGCTCAGATTCCACATCTGGAACTGCTTAGTAATGTATATGTAAAAATTATCTCGATAGACAACACAATATAATCCCACTCAGACAGCATTGTGCTCCTAAGTAATGTTGTTGGCTCAAATCAATAATCTAACACCATTGCTAGATATAGATTTTCTACTGTTATATTTGCCACGTCTCCTAGTTCAGTTAAGCTTTTAGTCAAAGACTGGAGGCATTGATCACATAGCAGGACACATGTAATGTAGGAAATGCATCTTTCTGCAGATTAATTCCTCCTGCTGGTTTATGAATAGCTGATGTCCCAGTATAACAGAGAAATCCAAGCAGCTGTAGCAATTAGACATGACAAGACATTTTCCACATACTGTTTTGTCTAATGAACTGTCAGAGAGTGCAGTTTCCCTGACTTTTAATTACTGCACCACCCACAGTTACGACAAGTTCACCTACCTCTTCTGTCTGAGATTTAATTCGTCTTCTCAAATGCATCCTTATTAAAAGTGATGGGTCCCAGTCTGGACTTTTGCTAAACAGTGTAATGTAATAAAAAGGCAACATTATGGTAAGCAGTATCTTTCAGATTGGCCATTCTTTTTCACTTAGAAAGAACATTCATGTTCCTTGCTAAGGGATCAAATTCTCTGACTTCTGAAATCAATGAGTTTCCTCATCAAAAGTAAGTTCAGGCTTTATTTGACAAATGTTAAGCATTTCCCTTAGAATATCTTGGATAAATTAGTAGACTGAAAAGGAAAAACACCTTAATACTGTCCTGTATCTAAGATCCCAAGGAAATTTTCCTTAATAATTTTGTTATATTTTTATAAAGCTTTATTTTAACTATTAAAAAATAGGCATTTCATTCTGACTATGGCTCAACATTCATTAGGGGTGAAATCTGACAAGTGTGGGAAAAATATCTTTTTAGGTAAAATGTTATTCCAAGAATCTGACAAACAAAGCTGTTTGCATTATACATTTTCAGAAATATTTTCCTGAATATCTTTTACTGTATTTGCTATTTTATTACCAGGATTCTTAGCAAGATGAAAACCACAGGATTTTATATTCTTTTTGCCATCTATAAAAGACTTACATGATAAGAAAGATGGTTTTATAGTTATAACATATGCAACAAGAACATAAACTAATGTTGAAACAAGGCATCTGCACCCATAAGCTATAAGCATAAACTGTGTATTTTTGGTAACTACAGTGCTCCAATAGACATGACGCCAAAAAAAAAATAAAATTCCAAACTCAAATCTTTTTTTATAAGATTCAGAACAAGAGAGTTTTCTGCTAGTTTCCCATAGCATATACTTTAGTTCTAGGACTAAATCCAAAGCAGGTTCATTGCAAACCTTCACACTTAAACGATCTCTAGACATTTGCTCACTGATAGGCACAGGTTAAGGGAAATTTGGGAAACCCTGCCAAGCTTACCTTCCCACACTCAGGCAAGACCAGTTATTCTCCAGGATGGAAAGGCCAGTGATTCTGAGAGAAACTAAAGTATAATTAAAATTATTAACAGGAAGATTAAGAGAGCATGAAGTGCTCTCTGTGAGAGTATTTCAGGGCTGTGGGACTCCCTCCAGAAATTCTTTATAAGGAAACACTTGCATTGCCTCAGATGAAAATGCCAAATTATGACAGATATGAATATGTGTGTTTTTTTCAAATGGGTGAGAGGCTTGCATAAGTGGAATGAACATTTGTGGTTGGTCATGGATGGTAAACATAAGCATGATACAGGTAGTCAAGAGGAGCCCAGGAATTCCCACTGATAATGCAATGTGCTGAAGGAAATCAGGCTTCAGCCTGAGGAGTTCTTGCAGCTGCCTGAACCAACTCCTTAAGCTGTATGGATCAGTGGGAACAATAATCTGTTCTTTTAGTAGTATACCAAGTAATGCTTGATGAGGAGGTCTGGCATATGGAAAGAAAAAATACTTGGTGGCAGGAAAGCTGAGCAATAAGGCTAGTTCTGCTTCCATTTTTATGTTTCAAAAATTATTACTACTGGAGGAAAATAAGTCTATTTGAAAAAGAGTGATTAATGATGCATAGTTTTGCATCTCCTGTAAGGTTAGAATTTTATGTATATAATATAAAAATTAGAAAGGCAGTCACATCCAATATAAATTACCAGAGGTGCTCAGATGCTACCTTGTGTTCAAGGTGTAACTACTTATTTTTGCAGATATAGACCTTCCAACATTCCAGCAAAGCAAACACTAACCCATCTCATCTCAATAAAGAAAGAGTTTCCTGCATTGCCTTACGAGCATTTTGGATTAGTGTGATTATCTACTGAGGGGGAAAACCTAATGTAAATATTGATTTTAAAGGGACACTAATCCTATGACATCATATTTTATGAACCCAGAGAGGTTTTAAACAATAGTATAAAACCTTATTGTTCCTTATTTCAGTTTGGGAAAATATCTGTTATATTTTCAGTAAAGTAAAAGTCAGAAGACTTGAGTGCCAAAATATCTTTCTTGCTCAAGAGAAACACTAGTAAAAGATGTAATGGGATTAAGAGATCTAAGATTATGTGCTCTGGTTGAGTGATCTTGGGTCTTTATTACATATCATATACTGAAACATGGAAACATTTGTTATAAATTGTTAGTTATAAACCACACAAACAGTCTTGATCACCAAAATTCTTTATAGCTGACAAAGAAAATTAATTCTGCACACTATGTGGCAAACTGGGCTGCCGGCTACAGTAAATCTATTCTAATCCCTCCATGAAAACTTCTGAGACCACGTTACATTTTTAGTGTTGCTCTATAACTGTACAGGTTCTGTACTGAGGTTCCATTGTGAATACAACTAAAACTGTGTCCCAAAAATAATGGTAATTCATGCAGTTACTAATTCATTTTCACACTAATATCCATATAAACACAAAAAATCACGTCATTAATTCTGGTGAAAGAGGAGAGGATATAATTTACAGTATTGTAGGAAAGTATTGTATTAGTAGGAAATTCCTTATGATATTAAGTTTCACATTTTTATATTCCAAAGAACTGAGAAAAATTCTGCCTTGCATTGTTAGTAAGAACATCTCAAAAAACTCTTGCATAACGTTTGGCAGAAAGCAGCTGCTATGTCTTTGCTCACTTTTTACCCCTCTGATTATGCAGTTCTTCCAGAAATTAAAGCTAAACCTTCATAATAAAACAAACAAACAAACAAAAAGTCTTAACAGTGTGGTTGTTAGGTCGGTTGTTTAGTAGGAAAAGAAGACAAAGAAAAAATCAGACCTATAGTTTTCTCAGGACATATTTAAAGAGGGCTAGGAACCATTTTTCAAAGACAAAAGAATGTTGTCTTTTAGCTTGATGCAACAGTTTGACAGTTATACTTTATTAAAATTCTGAGGGGTTTTTCCATCATTCTGAAATGAACATATTTTTTTCTTGACTAACAAGAACCTTAGATTTGTGCCAAAGTGATCGTAAGAGATGGTATTTTATCTTTTTATCTAACTACACAATTTACCACTTCTTCATATGTGCATCACTCTTGCTAGTAAAAAAACAAGCCCTGAAAATACATGTTGCTTGATGACTCACAAATCTTGAAGAACTTAGATGCTGTGATTTATTTTACTGTTTTGTTGTTTGGTTTTTTCTCCCCATGGATTTGGTGTCACCTACATATCTCCCCATTTATCTCCCCATATTAAATGAACTGCAGGGGGTAAAAAGAAGAAATATAACTTACTAACCATATGTTAGAAATCACACATTAATAGTACTTAATTTTATGGTTTTTATTCTAGTTCATTACTTGCTTGTATCTCCTTATGGTGCCTACCACAATAAAAGTATGGTTTCCATAATATTTTGCATACTAATCATATTTTGCATACTTAATTAATGCTATACACATGAGGACTACTATACAAATATTACACATCCCAACGTGCTTGTTACAAGAATGTAAAGCTGATTTTTATAGGAAACTGATAGCTTGTTTGCATTTTCCCTCAAAAATATCAGTACACATCTGTGCTATTGTGCTATCAAAGACATTTAGTGGATTTCACAGCAGAACAGCAAAGGCCATGCATGTGGCACTAAAATATATACTGCTGGATCTATTAAAGAAGTAAGATACTTCAATGGCTAGTCTGCCTATCTTTCCCATTTCTGTTTCTCTAAGACCTCAACTCAGTTCCTGCCACTAAACCTTTTGTCAATGAGGTGAGAAACCCATTGAGCACAAGTTTAGGGAACAGCAATAGTCCTGAGTAAAATTTGGCTAGAAAGGGAGGGAGGGAGGGAGCAGATGACCTCTGTCAAACTCATGTCATCAGAAATGGTGAGCCCTCAACAAAGGTGCACTTTCCTCTTCAGAAAAGGAACACATTCACACATTTACAAACCTCAGGGAAGACTTTAGTTAATAGCACACTTGATAGATGTGGAGAGAAGTAGCAGAGGAGGTTAGTGCCAGTTCCATTGGAAATGACCCACCTGCCCCTTTGGAAGCCACCCGTGGAGTTGCTCAGAGCAGCCTGGCTTACCGCTCGGGGCAGGGGCTGCTCTGCAGAAAACAGCATAGCTCTGACTCACTAAGCAAAGTCTGCCTTAGATCACAAAACAACAAAGTCCTGTCAAATTCCCTTCAGTTCTCATGAATCCAAGGTTACTGCATGTTGGAGATGAGTGAAGGCAGACTCCGTTAGGATAGTTTGAAGAAGAGAGACACCATCTGCATCCACAACAGAATATAGTTTTGAACTTCCATATCATCACAGCACAATCTGTGCTCCTCTTTTAGACTAGCATGACTCATGAGTATGAGCTAGTCCTGGTCATAGGCTTCAAATGAAGCTGCTAGGAAATGGTGCCACAAATGTATAATAGAATGATATACTAAATCAAATAAAATATATGAAAAACTGTAACTGTAAATACTTCTAAAAACTTTATTTAAAAAATTAATTGGCTTTTTAATTAGCCAAGACACTGATCCAGACTTCAGTGAAAGCAATGGGCTGCCCCGTTTCCCTCATCCCACTGCAGAAATTAAATTGTCTAAGCACATAAATTTTCAGTGATATTTCAGATCTTCAGGGTGTCAGACATTCACATAGGACCAATGGATGTGATAAGGACCAGCAGATGTGATAGGTCTAGGAGATACCCTTACTATGCTGCAGTTGGAACCCAGGTAAGAGATCTGCGGTATGTAACGTGGCTTACATACCTATGGTAGGAATATTAAATTACCACCACCTTGGAGAGAAACCTGTGAGACTGAGTTTACTATGTTGTCACCTCAGATTGGATAGAGAAGTCAAGTGACTCTGATATTCCGTTCCTGGGGGGGAAAAATTGCAACAAATCCCAAAACTTTCGACTTCTATGCAAATTGTGTAATTGCCTTTGACAGTTTTCATATTAAATTATTTCCTAGATATGAATTTCAAAGCCATTTAGTGCAGTACTTTGTAAGAACAGTGCATACAGTATTTGTATACATCTTTAAATCTACCAAAATGTACAAACTATATAATCATATAGCATAGAAGTATAGGATTTTGTTTTATGGATAAATAAGTGTAAAAATATTTTATTTTGTAGAGATTTGAAAGACTAAAATTTCTGAATAAGTTTGGGATAAAGTTGTCTGTTCAGCAAATGCAGTGATTTCAAATTACATTTGATCAAAAGAATCAGCATTCTAAATCAATTTTAACTAATACTTAAGTGGGGGCTGTTCAAAGTTTAGAGTGGAAAGGAATCAGAGCTACAGTTAAATAATGGGGCCACAACAAATTCTTCTCATAGCAAGAACTTAGGTTTGGAATTTTGCCATCTCCCTCTCTGTTTGATGTTTTTTTTAATGTGATTTCAGCCTTGTGTGAAACAAACAAAATTTAAAAAACTCTAGGAGTAGGTTACAATCAGGAATTTTGCTTGACATAGACTAAAATTTAAGAGTATTGACAATGGGATCTTCAGATTATTTGGGAATATCCAGTTTTATTCGTTCTAACTTTCTTGACTATGAGACTCTTGAGAATACTCTCCTCAGAAGTTTTGCTCCTGGCTTGGGGAACAAAGTATATTGCTTAATACCATGTGTGATGCCTAGTGGCCGAAAAAAAACCCTCATTCAGTTTCAAATGACTGAGAATGGATGGTAGTTTTCCATTTATTTCTTCTAAACACATTTAAATTATATGAAATTAAGCTTTTATATGAGACAAACGGAAGACAGATAAAATCTACAACAATCTTGTTACTATACAGGTTCTCCTTAAAAAACTGCATGAAATAATAAATATATAGCTGAAATTGAATATATTTTTGTAATCTTTGTATGGAAAGCCAAGGTCACATTAAGGTGGAAAACAGCATAGAAATTGAGATAGAACCATTTTAAGAGTTTATATTAATGTTATAGCCAAGAACAAATGTAGATTTAGGGTCCTTCATCTACAGTATCTATATTTCAATCTTAAGTA
The DNA here is from genome assembly GCF_003259725.1 of Athene cunicularia. Classification (NCBI taxonomy): domain Eukaryota; kingdom Metazoa; phylum Chordata; class Aves; order Strigiformes; family Strigidae; genus Athene; species Athene cunicularia. The sequence continues at coordinate 76,477,075 of NW_020799091.1, read as the reverse complement.
GTGTTTTCATTTAGAAGTGTCCCAGAGATATTCTGTGGAAACATCACGAAGTAGGTAGAATGTCCATAGCCATTTAATAATGAAGGAAAACCTTTGCCTTTCTGGTCTTTCTCTAGGTGATCATTTATCAAATGGTTGGGGTGTCATGCTGTTTACATTTAAGTCCATGGACACATGGTTCTAATGAATTTTAATGAATACTTAAGAATTTGTTAACATTAGTCAGTAGTTTGTAGTGGTAGCACATACCGTGCATTAATAACAGGCATATTTCCATTTCCAAGCCAGCTACTGAGCAGCATATGTTCTTTAAAGAATAGATTGGGAAAAGTGTTTTACTAATTGCTCTGAAAATAATAACAAAAAAAAAATTACTTAGCAATGGCAGTACAATTGAGTAAAAGGCAATTAGTTAATTAACTAATTTCAGTTAATTAACTGAAACAAGGACTTAATTCAGCAGTCCATTGGCAGAGAATTTCAAAGTCATTTGTACGTGAGTGAGTATATGGTGAGTCAGATTTCATTGAGGTTACAGTCGAAAGAGAAGGGGTGAGGAAAAGACACGTGTTGCTACAGAAGTGATAAGACTTACTCTCATTCATTATAGCATCAGTCTTTCTCAGTTTAAAAGCAGACATGATCTACTGAAGTGTTAGAGAATCCATCTGGCTATGATCACTGGCTGATTTTCAGCACTGAGTGAAGCAATCAGAAGTCACCTGGAGGAAGTCAAGCCCCATATCCAGTCACAGGCAGTTTTAGATGGCAAGACAACTTGGGGATGCTGAATGTCTTTCCAGACATGATGTTCTCTCCCCTTCAGTCACAGAGGATAATTTTAATTAGGACAGCTCCAATGAGATCAGCTAGTGTCCTGTTCTAGACAGGTGTCTCTTGTAAGAGAGAATGATATCAGTTGCTCCTTAGGCCCTGCGGTTGGGTGGCTCATGTGTTTTTCTCTAAGCAGGTCCAACTCTATTATCTGACATGAATTAGGGAAGACCTCTTCCTACCTATTCTGTCGCTTTTATAAAAAGATGACAGTTTTAGGGACTATCTAGTTTTTGTTCTTTTACCATGACTGAACTAGAAATAACTCAAGCATTGTTTCACAGCTACACCACTATTATTATCATCCATTTTTTCTGCATTCAGTAGACTGGCATGCAAAAGAACTTTTTCTGACATTCAATAACAATGATGTACTGGGTCAATAACAAGAACACTGTCAGCTGTGGGGGAGCCACGTCCCATGTGCTCTGGATCCCTGAGAGCTTCCAGGGAAGGGCTGCTCCATGAGGCGGATGAGCTGGAAGCCACAGTGACCCAACCAGCAGCAGGGCAGAGCCCTCACCAAGAAAGTCTCAGCCCTGTGGCACCTGAGCACAGCAAGCAGGGTGGGGCTGATGACAGGAACACGTTGTGCCAGCAGTCCAGTGACCTTCTGACAGAGTGTCAAATCAGGTCCAACGTTCATCCAAGCAGTGCATCCAACAAGTCAGAGGCAGCAGAAGGCAGACATCAGTCTGGAGGGAGCAGCAGCACAGCCCAGACAGGGAATGGGGCCTGAGCCTGAGCTGAAACAGGGCTCCTGGGCCATAGGCAAGGGAGTGGGGGAGGTCCCTGGTGAAGCCAGTCAGAGCCATTAGGACCTTCTTACTGTAGTGAGGAGGAATCCATCCTTACTGTCTCCAAGCCCTGCACCTCATCCCTTTTAACTCAGGCATTGCTCACAGACAAAGCAGAAATGCAGCAGGTATAAATCAGTTGGTCTGCAGTGTAGATAGCCAAGAGCCATTATCAAGATCTATTATTTCTACTACAGGAGCAATTATGGACCAAGGCTCCACTGTTCTCGGCAGCGCAGAATAGAGCTCTTCCTCACATGGGTCACAGCTCCACTTCATAAGGAAGGTAAGGAAACAAGGGCATAAAAGCAGAAAAAGATGGGTGCAATGTATAATTCTGTGCAATGAACTTTCATACCAGCTCCTATTTAAATGGTTGAGAACTACTCAGTGTTTCTTTGTTTGCTCCTTTCCCAGCATGAGGTTCATAAAGCCAATGGTGGAAGCTCTGAAGTCTTGAAAAGCATCCAATTAACTCTCATTTTTCTCATTTAACATGACAATTTAAGTGGTTTCACTGTTTATAATGTGCATGTTTACATATATATGTGTTTATCTCTATGTACTGGTGATGTCTTTAAACAACTGTACTGAATTGTTTCTTTTGGCATTTGGTTGTTTAGGTTTTTTTCCCCAGTAGATTGTCTTTCTGATTTCTGGTATGAGAAATCTTTTGGATCATACAATGTAATATCTCTTCCAGAATGCTCTTTCTGTCCTTGAGTGCTAAGATCTAGTAAGATTCTCATTACAAGGTATTTCCAAGTTATTCAGGAAGTGGGGGAGAGTAGTGATAATCAATTACCATGACAAAGTAAATGTTGCCTTCTGACCTCTTATTATGAGAGCATAACTCACATCACTTACCTAATTTTTATGACTGACCCTTTCTTGCCTATACACAGTTCAATTAATTGGATATGACTACATCAGAAGACTTACTGTCTTCTTATAACAAGCTTTAGGTTAAATTAAAATGACCATGTTTGTCTTGTTTCGTTTACTTTGCAATGTTCAATTATGTTGATAAAGAAATAATGTCAGTCTGCATAAAAGTATCTGCATGAAAAACATTGATACTTATCTATATTCTGTCCCTGTGAAGATACAATTTTTGAGTGGAAGCCTGCTATTAATTTTCAGCTTTCAATATGGGACAGATTGAAATCCATCTATGCTCAAAAAATTTTAGCCTATTCAAGCACTGGCAGCCAGAGCCATTCTGAGATGAATTAGTGGTGACACTATTACTTTTTAGAACACACAGAATTGGTTGTGAAATGAACATGGAACAATGAAAACATTAAATTGTTAAGCTTTGTATATTATTAAACATGGCTATAGGCCACATGCCTGGGAAATAACCAGAAACAACTTTTTACAACTTTTTTTTTTTTTTTTTTCACCAAAGAAACTGCAGTATCATTTATCTATAATCAAAAGGAGGGGGAAACAAAGGCATAGAGCAAACTAGGGACAAATCATAGGTGAAGTCTGTCACACACAGAGCTGTTAATCTTTTTGGTTGCTTCATTTGTAGGTATGAGGTTTGCGTGTAAGAAGACATCACTCTGATCGTCCTTTGGCCTTAATCTGGGGACTTCCAGAGCTAGCAGAGTAAGCCAATGTAATTCTAGTTAAGGACAAATTCATCTCAGTGGGAGCTGTAACAGTAATATGCATCATAGATAACATGAGAACATATGAGATATATTGCTAAAATTAACACTAGTGTGACTTTTACAGTTTTCATTTACAGTTGAATGAAAAAAAATATGTTCATATGAATGTTCATGGATAATCAATAACAAAGATTGGAGGTATCATGTAGTTAACTGAAAGTTACTAGCCAAATCAAAGTTGGCAAATACATTTTTTCTAGAGGCTACAGTACTTACTGCTAGCTAATAATATTAAAGTACTGTTAGTAAAACACATTGCTAATTAATAGCACACAATGAAACTTCAGACCTTTGAAATGATGGCATAACTCATTTTGACTTCAGTGTGCTTAAGATTAATGAATACCTCTTCATGTAAGTAGCAATAAATACATACATAAATAAATTCCCTGTTATGTTGCCAAATCTTTGTTAAAATTCAGCTGCACTAAGCAATAATTTATTATTAACTACTCTGTATCGAAGGAGGCTTCTGTGTTAAAAAATGGGCCTATTACTGAAGTCACTGACAGCAACCACTCATATTCATGTTTTTTCATCAGTGAGTATGGAAATCTATTCCACTTCTCAGTGGTCTGGCATTCAAACAAATGGTTAAACTGTAACCTTTATATAGCACTTTCAATGTACTGTTTTCACCAGACACAAGGCTCTGCTATATGCCTCACACAAAAGGGGTGGAAAAAAAAAATCACCCTTTCCACCTCTTTTTCTTTTTTTTTTTTTTTTTTTTGTGTTTGTATGTTGTGGCCAACATATTTTGTAATTGACATTCATATAGATTTAACAGGCAAGAGGGACTAGCTCATTGGTAAACCCTGTCTCATTTATGTATAAATATATTGATCTGAGAGGTCACCTAGCATATAAATTTAAAAGTGCTGCAGTATTAATTTCTCTAAAATGTACAGAAACCTCCTCCTTTGTGCTTAAGTAGCCATCTGAGACCACACAGGAACAGTCATGGTGTGATTAAGTCTCCTGTTATTCCAGCCTTGTAGAGGCTGTCTTGTGCTAGATGGCTAATGCATTTGTTTCACTGAGATGGATTAAACAGATGACATGGAGCTGGGAGCCTGCAGAGGGTGCTTCATTAGACTAAACCCCTCACATTCTCACCCATGCCATAGGTAGCTCTGACAAAAGGTTAGAAGCACAAAGGTTTAGGTGCTCCTTCAGGATGTGAACTTATTACCCGTCTCAGGAGAGAAATGCAGTAAGAATATAATACTTCCTAGAACAGCACCAGGTCAGCCAGCATGGCCTTGAGTGTTATGGTGAAATCTTAACCTCAGTGAGTGCAGAAGGAATGTTTTCAATAATAAACTCAGATACTGGGTTTGCTAGAGGAACTGATGCTGTTTTCCTCATCTCCAGAGATATTTTTTCCCTTGCATGTAATCGTATACAGCAGATTGTACTGACATTTTGCAGCTCCCTTCCTCCCTCTAATACTGATCTCTGGTACTAGCAAAGGAGAAAGATAAATATAAATTTTCAAGAGGGTGGCTTGCCTCTTTCATACAGGCCTTCACTGTCCTTTCCAACATCTTTCATCATATGATCTGACACCTGTCTGGAAATAGACGTGACTATCCCCCTGTGTCAGGCAGGGCGTCAACACAGACAGAGCCTTTTAAGAGAAGAAAAAAAACACACTGAGGAAAAGGAATGATAAATGCTACAGATCTAGAAGTATCCATTCAGTCAGTCCATTAATTTCTTGTCAAATCTCATGAGGGAAAAGATTAACCACTTCAGAAATCACAGCTGAAGAGTCAGAGTTACTATCACTTTCTTTAGAGAAACAAGGCATGATGTTAGTTTTTCTATGTGGTAGAGGACTGTACATATTGCCTTCCCAGATCCAACTAATGAACCATCTAGTCCTGTATTGCCTCTGACATAGTTCCCAGATATTCAGAGGCAAAACTCCTCTAATGCTGGTAATTTTAAAATAGAATGCCTATAAGATCTTTTTTTCCCTTATAAATTCATTTCTTCCTAGAAACAGATTCTTTCAAAAGAAAATCACTCTTTCCCAGCAGCTGTGCAAAAACCTAATACTGAAATAACAAGATACAGTAGGTGAAACATTACTTACTCATGACAAGAGAAGGTTTGGAATTTTAAAATTTTTGAAAAATCTTGAACAACTATTTGGGGGTAGCCAGTTGTTACTGTATACTTTCTTATGCCTGGTTTTCAGCCTGCCTGTAGTTTAAGAATTATTGTAGCCAGACCTACTGAACATCATAAATCATTCAATTTCATTCAAAAAACCCATATTATGTCCAAGCGAGTTCACAAAGACATTTGATTATTCGATGGACTCAGCTTCACATCAGCGACACACAAGACAACTATTTGCCTTAAGTATTAAGAGGCAGGCAACGGACATGTAAGGTACAGGTGAAGCGTACCCAGACAACCTTGCCAAGATCTATGACACAAAGCAAGCTGATAAAAAAATTTCTTAGCTTTCACAGCCCTAAATCAGGTGATCAGTAAACATTTAACACTAGTCAATCATCTGACATTTAGAATTCTCTGTAATAATCTCAGTGCATGGGGCTATGCTGTTAACTGTATCATCTTTGACATTAGCTAATATTTCATTCTCTGGAGGGAAGAAAAAATGACTTTTCAACAGATTTATATATAGGCTCCTCTGCATCTAAAGATGGAGAAAGGAATCATTGTGAACCTTTAGAAAATTATGTTTAATTGTAATTGGTAACTTTAAGCAAAGTGCTATTTGTCATGCTGGGTGCTGTACAGGTGCCCAGGTCTTCATTAATACCTCATGAAGGTAGGGGATAAAACAGATTTTAAAAGCAAAAGGACTATTCCAACAACTGTCCCTTTCTTCCCTCCTCTTTCTGCCCTTGATATACTCATTCAAACACAACTACTCAGAACATACCTTCAAATAAATTATCTTAAAATTATATCAGATCTGATTCTAAAGTCCCTAATGGTAAAGGCACCTTCTCTCTCAATTTGGTGTTTAGTTGCATTGCCACTCCTATGCTGCTAGGAGACATCACCTTATTTCGAGTTTAATTTTTTGTACCTTCAACTTCTAGCAACTATATTTTCATGTCTTTATCATCAGGCTTGAAAAATCCTTCACCAGCAGATATGTCACCTTTCAGCCTCCTTTTCTATGAATGAAAAAACTAAGATAATCTGACTTCAAATAATGTTGTGACCATCCTTTGACTTATTGCATTTTAATGTTCTTTACGACTAAGCATTAGACTTGGACATAACGTTGCATAGAAAGGGAAGATCATTTCTCTTCTCAGGCCCAAAATTACACTTATTTTAATCCAAAGTTTTAATAAATCTTTTTGTTGCAGAGTTACAAAAATATTTTGTCAGAATCTTTCATTTTACTCTCATTTCTAAAATAGAGATAAATCACATGCTTGTTACATAAATATTTTTGAAAAATCAGAAATTAATACAGAGTCACTCACTGACTAGCATTTTTTTTTCTTTTTCTTTTTTTTTTTTTTTTTTATTTTCTTTTTGTTATAGTTATTTCCCGACTAGGCACAATGGTGACTGTGCAACCATTGATAGTCTTTTTACAACAGTCAACTATTTTGTTATTTTATAATAAAAATTACAATATATGATTCAACCACAGGGAACGGATCTACAGGCTTTGAAATAGAGACATTAATATAGGAGTGACATGCTGTACAATTCTTCATTTATACTTTAAAATGTCATTGCAGCACATAGAGATTAAAAAACAGAAAATGTGATCTGATAATTTTAAAGGCTCTCTCTGGAGCAAAGATTCCAATTTTAAAGACTCCAAGAAATTATCAGTCCATTGTCTGTCCAGGTCAGAGAATAGTGAGATTACCTTTAACTCCAGTACCTTCTTAATGGATTGGCTCAAAAATTATATAAATGCAGCCTTTCTTTTGATATCTTTGGGTCTTTTTGAAAGTAAAAGTTCTTCAGAGAAAACATCTTCCATAATTATATATCTATGGATATGTTCATGTATACAGATACAAATAACAGAACTAATATACCTGTAAGCAAGATTTATCTGCCCTAATTTAGTATTCTAAAATTTCCCTCTAAATTGACTGGTTAGTGCATGGCACCCAAAAGAGACACATACACTTAGTTTATTCATTCACACCTTAATTAGTTAATTAATTCACACCGTCTGCTTTTATTACTATTATCTCCTAGAATTTTCACCTCTCAAGGTGTGGTGGTGCAATTCTTACCCCTCCCCGCCCTCCTTGTTGGGCTGCTTGGTGACAGGTGTGATTCCATCCACATTCCCCCAAGCCATACACCAATCTGTGGAGATAAGGAATGATAACCTTGAGGAGCCTGGCTCCTGCCCCTCCCAATTGCTCAGAAAAGGTTATAATGGCCCATCATCTCCTGATGGCCTGACACACCTGTGCCTGGGATGTGATCAGATGGAACAATAACAGGGTTGCATGTTACTGAAATTCTTGTGCAACTGCCGGAAGGCACCAGACAGTATTTGACAAAAGTCAATTATCTTGGACCCTATAAACTGTGACCACCAGAGAGACCCTTTGAGCTCTCCTGGATTGCAGCGGGCCTGTAACCAGCATCTCCCCTGAGCTGGGACGCCTCTTAGGTGTCATCTGCTCTAGACGGAAGGCCAGGGTGAAGTCCCCCTGCTTGAGTCTCAATTATCGCCCATTGAGGAATGCCAAGGCATTGTGAGTATTTGCTCTAAACTCGAGAGGGAAATTTTCTTTGAGCTAGCTTCTATTTCACCTGTTTATTGGGGGTGGGTGTGTGGGGGTGTGTGTGTGTATACGTACCCTTACCCTTGTTCCTGTGTGCTTGTCCCTTTTGTGTTCATTTTACCGAATCCAAACCCCTTTGCTCCTGTATGTATATGTCTGGTTTGTGTATGCGCATGTACATATGTGTATAAATTAAGGTACCATTAAGTAAGTTAGAGTGAATCTTGTCATTTTAGAAGTTGAATAAGTCTCTTTTCTTTCTGAGTTATTTTGTATTGACAAATAGTTGTTAGTTATTAATAAATCTATATTATTTTCCTAAATCATTACCGTGTCAATACTTTCATCCGCGACACAAGGTGCCCAAAGGAGATGACTAGTTGCCTGGTTCTGAGGTAGCTAACATTTCAGCGTACACATCCCCACACCACTGTCCTAGGATGTAAGGGTAAGTGAAAGAGAGGTGCAAACAGGTGTGTTCTACAAATAGCTGTTTCCACTGAGACGGTCACCACTTGCCAGCTGTTTCCCAGCTGTTCAACACAATCTTTTGCCATTTTGTTGATAAAGCTCCTTTGCGCAGTTCAGGTGAAACAAGTTAGATTGCTTAGTGGAGCTGTTAAGTGTCTAATCTTATTTTGAGTGAAATATGTTAGGGATCTCCAGGGCTAGGGAAAATGAACAAGTATAATTTAGGCAGTTTAAAGAGTAAACCCTGAATAACTCAGGATACTGTAAGAACCATATCCTGGGCTGCATCAAGAGAAGTGTGGCCAGCAGGTCGAGGGAGGTGATTCTCCCCATCTACTCCACTCTCATGGGACCTTATCTGGAGTACTGCATCAAGCTCTGGGGCCCCCAGCATAACAAGGACATGGACCTGCTTGAGCAGGTCCAGAGGAGGTCCAAGAAGATGATCAGGGGGCTGGAGCACCTCCCCTATGAGTACTGGCTTAGAGAGTTGTGGTTGTTCAGCCTGGAAAAGAGAAGGCTCTGGGGAGACATTATAGCAGCCTCCCAGTACTTAAAGGGGGCCTGCAGGAGAGATGGGCAGGGGGTCTTTATCAGGGAGTGTAGTGATAGGATGAGGGGGAATGGCTTAAAACTGAGAGAGGGTAGATTCAGATTAGATATAAGGAAGAAACTCTTTACTGTGAGGGTGGTGAGACACTGGAACAGGTTGCCCAGAGAGGTTGTGGCTGCCCCCTCCCTGGCAGTGTTCCAGGCCAGGTTGGACGGGGCTTTGAGCAACCTGGTCTGGTGGAAGGTGTCCATGCCCATGGCAGGGGGGTTGGAACTAGATGATTTTTAAGCTCCCTTCCAATCCAAACCATTATGTGATTCTATAATTCTACAATTTTGATGAAAAAGTGGTGCATAAGCAGCACAAATAGGGGATCAGTCATGTTATATTCCCATTTTGGTTGCAAATGAGACAGAATAAAGACAGGTAATTTATCACTGGTACTAAAGAAATGTTGGTGATGTACCTCACAATTGTGAACTCCTCATCTCCCTCATCTTACAGCAGTCAAACAGGTATTTGAGCACTCAGGCACAGAGCTGACACAGCAGTTCAGTTCTTATTTACTATTAAACAGGTCAAGAATTTGGTCCTTCTTTTATTACCTCCTTGCTGTAAGTGCCTGGCCTTTATAAACCTCATCAGAATTAAAGTCTGGTGTCATGTGGGTTTGTACCTCTCATCTGGATTGTCTGGTGTTTTGTATGTTTCAAGTGTAATTCAACGTATTCCCAACCCCTCCCTCAGGTGTCACATTAGACACTCCCCTCCAGAGGTGGCACCAGTAAGGTCTCACTTTCCTCTTCCAGAGACCTTTTCCGTGATGTGTATCTTTGAGGCATCTGAGGCTGTCATATCGTGTTAATAATTTGATCAAAGAGCTTTGGTATTTGATAGGTGTGGATGCACTTACATATGTAAATATCCCCAAAATAATGTTCACATATCTTTTGTTCTATTATGAAAGTCCTGATATATCCCCACAACACTAATACAATTCACTAAGAGCAAGAATTTAAGTTGCGTACACGAAAGTGTTAAAAGTATACAATCCTTTAAACTAGCTGCAAGCATGATATAAAACTCTGCCTTTGTAATGACTTATATTTTATTGGGGAAAAAAAAAAAAAAAAAAAAAAAAGCATTCATCTTTAATCCAGGTGGATTTTTTTCAGAGTTTTTTTTTGGTTTTTTGTTGGGTTTTTTTTTATCTTAGTATGTGTAGCACTTCTTGCAAAAGATTAGTGTGTACTTTGCATTTAAATATTCTGTACAGATCAGCAACATTATCAGAAATATCTCTGGGGAAATACTAGAGATTATGATAGGACTGAAAGCATTTTTTAGTTTTACTTTAACACTCATTTAAACTATAATCTTTTAATGATGTTATACTATAAAAGACTTTTGCTTCATAGAATTCAGAAAAGAGAAGACTGTAAGAGATTAATTATAAACAAATGTGTGACTCCATCCTTTGTAGCAATATGTAGTATGTCTCTACAAGGTCCTACCTAGAAATGAATAGTGCTCCTAAAATGACTATTTTTCCTCATTGATTATATATAAAATCTACAAGAATAAGTTAAATATATACATCTAAAATGAGGTGACAGGAGCCTCAGCCTCCGAGTCCTGAAAAACAATCACTTTTCTACATAGGCAAAACTTTAATAGAAAGGTAATCTCTGAAGATATTCTTATTTTAGTCTGAAGTCATGTGAGCATTTTAGTATCAACCATGAAACCAATGATCAACTCAAAATCCTTGCCTGATTTTATGTTTATGTGCATTTGTTATGCAGGCTAATGAGTACAATAGACACATCTATTCTGCCAAAATAGGTGGTGAGCCTGGACACAGGAGTCCTGATCATCCACCCTGCTAGATCTTAGCTCCCTTGCTGCTCAGCTTAGCTCTCGAAAGATAATTCCATTTTATGGTTCTGGAAATAATTCACTCTAGTGGCTGATCCCAAAAGCCGTTATGGAAGAAAAAACGACAAAAGCAGAGTCTGATTCTGTATGAACCAGCAGGGTTTGCCCCTAGATGCATTTATGTCACACAGGACCTTATGTAATGCCACTCCTTAATTTCCTGCTATAGCAGTATCACTGCTATATATTCTTATATTACATCAGAAACTTTGAACTAAAAAAAAACCCACAGAAAAATAGTCTGACCAGAGGGAAATCCCAGAAGGAAACTGTGAATTAATTGCAAGGCAATTTAGCGTATAAGAAGCTAGCTGTCAGCAAAGTGCACAGAAGCTTGTCTGTACCTCTTGGCTGATGAACTAGAGACCTTTTCCTGGTGTTGATTTGTTTCTCCACATAAATGCATGCATTGGAAATGTGCCTGATAACACTGGTAAGGATGAAGTGTCGCTGTAGAGATGGACACGACAATGTTTTTGCAGCAGAATAGCCATCTTTATTGTTCCTCTCACATCTTACATATTTATCCTTTTATCCGTACATCATTCTCATTGATTACATGGATGTTTTTCTATTACTGTATTGGCTACTTTCCTTGAAATCTCCCACTGTTCAGGTATCTGATGAACACAGTATTTTTCTTCTCTCTCCTTATCTTCAGTTCCTTTCTCAGGCTGTCACAGCACTCCTCTGGGATTTTCCAGCTGCTCAGGGGTACACAACAAGCTGGTCAAGATCAAACTGTTCACTGTCTGTCAGGCATTCGGCAGACCCGCTGCCTCCCCCAACAATGAAGATCTCCACAAATTCTACCCCAGTGCACAAGAAGCAAAGGTCTATTGTGCAGAACAGACATGCTTTGGGGCCAAGCCTGGATGTCTTCGCTGCCTCCCTCCACTCCAGTGGCTACCAGAGTCTCCCCCAGCAACACCTTCTCTAGGTTTCCTCCAACAGGATAGTGATTAAAACCCAGGAGGAAGGAACATCTTTTCTCACTGATCTTATATGATGTAATCAGATTATCCTCACCCAGACCTTCACATTTGCTCATACTCCAATGAAAAAGATTTCTCTCGAGACCTGGGAAGAAGAAATCCTCTATTTCCCTCTATTTTCTGTGCAATAAGAGATCTTGTCTAGAGCGCCTCTGAGGGAAAGGTGCAGACCCATGGAGGATTTGCAGATCTCTGCTGATCCTCTTCATGGTGCAAATATATTTAGCTATTCAGTGTTTTTTAGTGGCAAAAGAGGGAAAGTAGCTTGTACCAAACTGGGATAAACAAGAATTGTTATTCCATTCATGTTCTGATTCTATTCTTTGGAAAAATTTGTATCTGTGCAACAAATCTCACAGTCTTTTAAAACTGTTTGCTGAAAATCTAAGGATTTGGGGATTTGTTTGGGGTTTTTTTTTTGTTTTTTTTTTTTTTCTTTTTTAATATTTAGGGTGGCGTTCTAAGTACTGAAGCTTGCTCTAGCCTATAATCATGTATTATAATCAAGCTGTCAAATGTTTTCCTACAAGCTGTGCTAATTTGGGAAATCTTTCTATGCACCATTTATGGTCTCCAGCTGATATCTTACTATTAAATTGACATATTATGAAATTACAGTGTGTGGATGTGACTTTTGAGGCTGTGGTACATGCTTTTCCTTTTCACAGCAGGGCAGCCCATGGGGATTTCTGTGCCTAGGCACTAAGCTATAAGGTCTTCTCTTCCTGGAAGGGTGTCATATGTGAGCTGTGCTCTTAGAAAGAACATGCCTCAGAGTTCAGAGGTAGAAGCAATGCTAGCACTGTACTCAGGCTCCAGAGATTTACAGCATATGAGATCCCATAAAATGTAATGCTAACACAACCGTCTGGAGAGCATCCAGTCAGGGAGGGAGCTCTCCTGGAGCTGTGTGCCTAACACAAGCCAGAATCAAAGAGTGAATACTAATTTTGATATAATTTGGGTTTCTTTATATATATATACTTTATCATGTATTATTAAACCACTACCTAAATAATTCCTTTAATTATACTTTAGACATTGAAATAACCTGAAAGATCCTTCAGCAGAGGGAAGGCTAAGAACAGCTTAGAGGTATAAACAGCAGGGCAGAACATGAGCTGTTTAAACTGTATGAGCTGTTTAAACTGTAACATGGGTTCAACAAACTGATGGAGAGAGAGTTTTTGCACAGCAGTTATATGGACAAAATGTATGCCAATTTTTAGTTGATGACGATTAAGTTATGAAAGGGACTATAGGACCGAGGGACCATAGGACCTAGGGACCTGTAATAACCCAGGTTCCTGGGGAGTTGAACTGTTTAGTCATGTTTCTGCATAGCTAATTGTGCTTTCAACTCCTTTGAAGAAAGAAAGCAGAGTAATGTAATGTTAGAGTTTCTTTTGTGGGTACTTCACTATTAACAGTTTCTCCTCTCTGGTATAGCACATATCTCTTATTGACTGCAACGAGTTGGTTGGGAAAGACACAACTGATTTATTTTTCTAAGAGAAAGCTATTCCTTCTTTACATTTTGGAATATTTTAAAACTTTCAGTTGTTCTATAAAGTGTCTGGAAAGTATGGCAGAACTCATAAATCTTTTCTTCCCCCCATCCTCAAATATCTGAAACACATGTGCTTCCACCAGGTCTAGTGAACTCACTGGAGGCTAGTAAGAAAAAATTCTTATGAGCATGTCTGGCCACGCTCCACAGTGTGCAGGCAGCAGGAGGAGAGTGAGAGAGGCCGTGCTTTCACTCATCCATGCAGTGCTTGGGGAAAAGTGTACAGGATAAAGTATTTGCTCTGTATAGGTGCTAGAGAGAGGAGAAGGCACCAATACAAGCATAGCTAAATAATGTGTCCTTGAAAAAAAGCCTGCAGCTTATCAGAGCCTTCAAACACTCTGCATGGGAACCATGGGTGTTGCAAAACTTTTAACACATAAATTGGAATTCCACTGCTGGAAGGTTAAGTGTTTATCACTAACATGTTTTTGGGACAATTTTCATTCATATAGTACTTGTGAACTGTAATAGTATTTTTACCTAAATGTTCACAGGTTGTACATTTTACCAGCAGAAAACTGTAAAATACTGCAATATCTTTTTGGTCTTTAAATCCTTTAACTCCTGTATATCACCATATTTACAGAGCACAATACTAATTTCTAAGCAGTATTTGATTATTTAAGACCAGCTGCTTCCTGACCCAAAATGCCATTTAAGCAAGTAATCCTAGCTCTCTGACAGCCTTACTATTTGCCCTTTCAGTAAACTTTTTTTTTTTTTTTTTTTCCTTTCTGGTATGTAAGCACTTGCACTCTCACCTGCAGTTCAGATCAGCTCTTGGTACCTTGGAAGGCTACTGCTTTTCTGTGAGGGGTATGATTGTAAAAAGACCCTATCTTTTATTAGCAGTAGTGGTCCTATTCACACCCCCAATCAACCCTGAAATTGATATTCTTCATCTGATCTGCATAGGTCATCTGGCAGGTCACTGCCTGCGTTACATTACACCAGTGTTTTTCCACTAACCCTGTTAACAAGGTTAAGTAGAAACGTGACAGACAGAAGAGAGAAGCTGGACACATGGCATGTATTATTTGGGTTAGAAACTAGTCAATGTATCTCTGTGGCAAGAACATACGAATAAATGATTTGTGACTCGGTCAAAATAATTTTAGTTTCTTGGGGTTTTTTTCTGAATGTCAGAACTCTTGAGAGACCAAATCATGTCCCTCTCTACTTTTTCAACTACAGCCAACTCATCCTGAAATAAACTGTTTGCCTGAAAGCAAAAGAAAAAAAAAAAACCAAAACCAAAACCAACCCAAACCTATTTCACTTGCTGGCAAGACTTGAGAGAAGAGTTTCATAAATTTAACTGCCAGTATACCATCTGCCTTTTCTGCTCCTTTGAGCCTAGTTCTTCTGATTGTGTCTTTAACAGATGACAAAACCCCTACTTTCCTCTTGGGCACTGTAAAATAATAACAATTAAAACATGAATAATAATAATTAATGAAGCACACATGGTGCAGTAAGTCTGCAGTCTGAATAGGCTGCTTATTCTGCAGGAAGTCTCTGCATAATTTGTCTTCAGAGATTTAGCTGGTGCTCCACTGGATGCCTGGAGCAGTGGCCACCAGTCTTGGGAGGGCAACTTTGCTCTGTAAGTGACACACTGCAGAAAACTCACTTCTGCATCACTTTATGCTTTTTAGTTTCTCCTGACAATAAGCAATTTTAGTGGGTGGACCACCAACCATCAGGCTGAGCAAGCTGTGTTTTAGACATGAAACTTGTTTGAGGATAGCTACCCTTATTTCCACCTGTTGTGGTTGACACCTCAAAAGCCAAAGTGAAAAATCAGTTTTCTACAGTACTTAGCTGTGTTCCAGTTAATTTTTTGCAGTTCTGCTAGTTTAAAGCAACATGTTACTTCACACACTTGGCAGTGGAAGTATCAGCCTTATGTAACAGATCTGGGAAAAATCTGCTGGGAAAGAATTGATGTCACTTTTCCCAGCTGTAACATATGCTGAGGGAACCTGGGTTATGAACTCCAATGATCTCCAGGTGATCTTTGAGTCTTCAGGATAACTGGTATGCCATATAAATAAGAATAAGCCTTAGGCCTGTTTAACATATACTGGCAGGCTGGTCCAACTGTGGGCTGTTGCTCAGTTATGGTCCCACTCCTCTAGTCCATCCAGCATGGCCTGTTTGGGCTGTGAGTGCAGCCAAGGATCAACCCATGTCTAGTGTCCAGGCCTGCAGCAGAAAGCTGTGATGGTTAAAATTCACCCATGTCCTGCACTAAGAACACTCATATATAATTTTTCTGAGAATTTTCTGAACCTTTAGAGGCTTTTGTATCCTAAATTGTATTTTCAGTTTGATCCTTTCAGAGTGTCCAGGAAAAACATTTTTTGGGGGGAAGGTTAAAACTTGATGCAAACTGCTAGAATTGTGAGTAATACCTGTAACTTGTGATTAACTTCATGCAGTAACCCCCGTGTTCATAAATTCAATCCATTATCAATGGTTTCCACTTTGGCCACAACTGCTCAGTGAAGATGTTGGCTGTTTTTTGTTGTTTGTTTTTTTTTTTTTTTTCCCATGATTGGCTGTGCCCCCAAAAGATATTTTGTCATTTTAGCACTGAACAGTGCTTTTAGCAAAATTATCCTCACACAATACAGAATTTTCTTTCCTTTTTTGTGTGAAATTTGAAGCATGACTGAAATACATAGTTTTCTGCAAAATTGAATATACTAATTTTCCTAACTTTCCTGATCCCTGTTTCCTGTTTGGTCCTCAAGTAAGGTTCACAGGTGACAAAAAAACCCCATAAATTGTGTATATAGTGGCATGTCCATTTAATTTTCTCTTCCAGCTGAGATGTAAGCAGTCATGAAGTTAAAAAAAAATATTCAAAAAGTCCTATATAAATGGAGAAACTAAGGTCAAATACAACTCCAAAAGTGCCTCCAGATTACTGGCACCCAGAATTTCCTCAGCTGGCATTAAAACAATTAACATTCAGGTCTCATGGTCAAATGTCTTTTCCTCATGTTTTTTATTTTTAATGCTGGCTGTAATCTAATAGTAGAGCGAAACCCAGATAGATGATGATTATCTGCTTTCCAAGCCTACTCAGCAACTTTTATCTGTTGCCTGAAGCTAATGACTTCTAAGTGAGCTCAAAACACTAGAAAACACATTTTGTGTAAGAAGAACACTTATTTTTTATATTTATTAAAACTCATCAAGTACGTTGCAACAAAATGCAATGGACAAAATTACTTTTACTTGTTATATTCAGTTGTTTGGCACCTTGTAATCAGTGAAGTGGATTAACTAAACCTCATGATTTTTATTGTAGATTCCTGATTCAATAATCAAGTGAAACTTGAAGTATGAATAAATGTAGAAATACATAATTTGCTTACAGACTTCTTCATGATGCAATTTTCTGTTGCCACATTCATAAAGCACTGAGCTATATACTAAAAGGCATTTAATTTAGATCCAGGATTTGCCATGGATTTCTAATCTGCCATAATTCTAATCTTAATGATTTCCTCTAGCTACAAAAAAATTATTTAGTCTGTACCTGAATTTCTCATTATTATGCAAAGCAACTTTGCATTTAGCAGAAATATTAACAACCTTTTTTGTTAAATGATCATAATGTAATAACTACTTTTTAAATCAAATTTTCTGAAGCCTTACTTGTATGGAGATCTTGGCATGAGCTGTAATCAGATTTCTGTCGAATGCTGTAATAGAACATTTGTTTTCAAGATAACTTTCTATTTGCATTTTTCAATGTTTCTATTTTATTTGGGGAAGAAAGCATAAGGCTGCTTGCAGCCAATTTAACAACTAAATTTCCCATAAAAGCCTATGTAGAAATAGTTTGAGAAAGGCTTTGGAGATCATGAAATCAATTCTAGCATGGTAACTGTTATTAAAGTGCCTAAGCACTCACTTTCATGGAGTTACAACAAAATATAGTACATCTGAAATGCCATTTATCTTGCTCTCTTCAGATAAGTGCAGTGAAGTTCACTCAGATAAATGCTTTAGCTGGTGATATTCCCCATCTCATGCAGGGCATGAGAGAAGTGGTTCCCACATGGCAGCAGTAAAGAATAACTGTCTGACAAAAACAAAAAGTAAAGAGCCAAAATGTCTTCTTCCAGGAACCTTCACCAGAGGCTGGCTGAGGCAGGTAATAAGAATTTATAATACCAGGCCAGGCATCCAATGGACTAGTCAAGACAATTAGTTTTATCATGTGCCCCAAGCTTGAGTGTTGACTGGAGGAAACAAGTCTTACTGAAGAGAATCAGCTTGTAGAAACAAAAGAAAATATAGTTCCCCAGTCATTTACTGAGAGAAGTACAGAAAGCATGGTAAGAGCACAGGGCCCATTAATTTTAAGGTAAGTCAAGGAGTCACCGTAATGGGAAAAATAAGCAGTTTTCTCTGGTCTTGGGAATTAAAGATAGTCTGGAAGGAGGCGGTGAGAATATTATATAAACAAAATGTGCCAGAAGCCGGCTCTGGAACAGAACTGTAAAACCGTGGCCATACAAACAGTTTAGCTAAATTAGGGGACCATCTGTGGCAGGATGTTCTCTAAGGGCTTGTAAGAGTGGAGCCCTCACCAGCAGCTATCACATGCGTCTTGTTCTACTCAGGCAGAGCAAGGGTCAGAGAGAACCATTGTAGGGCTAAATCAATCTTCACCATTTAAAGACTGGTTCAGCTAAAGTTATGCTGTTACATGACAAATGCTATCAAAAAAGGGACATATTTAATTTTTCTTTGTTTACAGAGATGTCTTTTTTTTTGCTTTGTTTTGTGGATTTTCCCCCTATGTGAACTGCTTTGAATTTTTGTTTCATTGTGTTCTATGTACCAGACTTGTGACCTAACCTACATGCTGGAATAATGAAAATACCCTTGCAAATGGCTGTATAGCACAGTATCTTTCTTTGGGTCATTTACTACAGATTATATTCCTCCCAAAATTGATCTAATGTCTCAAGCTGATGAGAAACTATCTGAACCTTCACCTTTGTTCTTTTTTAAACTGTTTCATTAACCAAAGCAGAATGACTATACATATGGATTGTACAATTCCTCTGGGCTATTGGCCTGTTGTTTTCACAATCCTATTTTTAAAGGTCAAAACATCCTGCAATGCAACAGAGGTGAATGCATGGGGAAAATGAAAGATTCTTAATATTCCTCAAAGTCAGGAAGTGGTGTACTTTTTTCACCTGGGGAGAACAAAATTTGAAAGCAAGTGCCACAAGCAGATTTTACACTGAACTTTTAATGCCAGCCAGGCAAGATACTATGGCATCTGCCTTGTTTACTAGTCTCTTCCTGGTAAGAGACGGTTGCAGAAGGACCCTGGTCCTTTCTAGTAACACTGAGGAATTCCCACTCTGCCTGGAGCCTGCCACACTGGCAGTATCCTCTGACAGGATGGGACCTGCGGAGGGGCATTGCTGCACAGCACAACTCCAGTAGCTGCCCATGACAGGCTATTCCTCAATGGCCTGTCTCCTTAGTTGACTTTTGTAAGAGGAAAAGACTCAGCAGGAGGAAACAGACAAATGAGAGAATGAGAGGTCAAGTATTTACAGCAGAGCTGTAAGACAAGAGGTCTGAAATCCCAGGGCAAATGGTAACAGGGTGGCAGGGAAAACAAAATATGGGGTAAAGCATAAACACACAGTAACTCACTGTAGTTTGCTGTGCAACAGAGTATCAAATAGCATAATTTACTATGCTAATAATTCATGGGTGGTATAAGTTCCATCACTTAAGACTTCTGCATCCAGTTACAGAAATAGACTAAAACTTTCAGAAGCTGGTTCTTGCCAAGTACTTTGTATAGGATTTCAAAAGGAAATGGATTTAGAGATTCATAAATGTTTTCTTCCAAAAGAAAAAAGTATTAAGATTTTTAATGTGTGTAAACATTTCTAGGTAAGGTTTGAAATTAATCTTCAGTTTTAGCTTACACAGATTAAGAGTAAATGGATATATGATGAGTGAAAGCTACATGAATCTTGTTTTTTTTTGCCATACAAAATTTATATCATTTTTTAAAAGAATTTTAAAAAGAATAAAGCTACAAATTCTCTCTTCCAGAATAGAAAAGAAAAAACCCTTATGACTTAATATTTGAAAGCAAAAAGTTGTCTGCTGGTTTTCAATCCAAAAAAAAAAAAAAAAAAAAAAAAAAAAAAAA
>NW_020799091.1:76415588-76457202 GCF_003259725.1 Athene cunicularia | reverse complement strand
CAGGGATCAGGAAAGTTAGGAAAATTAGTATATTCAATTTTGCAGAAAACTATGTATTTCAGTCATGCTTCAAATTTCACACAAAAAAGGAAAGAAAATTCTGTATTGTGTGAGGATAATTTTGCTAAAAGCACTGTTCAGTGCTAAAATGACAAAATATCTTTTGGGGGCACAGCCAATCATGGAAAAAAAAAAAAAAAAAAAAGCAAAAGTAAACCCATGTCCAACAAACCAAAGATTGGATTTTGGGGAAAAAATAAATCAAACTAAACCAAACCAAACCCCAAACTTTTATACTCCTGAAGATACCAAAAAATATCTGTCACTAAGTAGGACTCAGCTGGAGGAGGACCCCATGTCAATCCAGCCCGATGGCACCAACTGTTAAGCAACTCCAATTTTAATATTTAGTTTGTCTGGAGAAATGACGGGAATTCAGGTCCGTGGCTTTACTGAAGAAACTGTTGGGCCTGTAAATGTACTGGGGAAAACAAAACTAAGCTGACACTGGAAATCAAATAATAAGAAATCAAGTCTTTATTTATAAGGGGTTTGAGTCCTCCTCTAAAGCACTTAGGGACTCCAGCAAGATGGAAAGATTTTGAATGAAGTGGTACTCAGAGCTGGTGGGACCTTCTGTCAGGCTAAGTGTGAATCTTCCTCAGACAAATGTTACCCAGGAAATTCTCTCCTCTCCTCTCCACATCAGAAGTGTCGAGGTGATTTGTGTAACATCTACGAAAGTGAAGATAAACTTTCCTTACCACTGCAGGCTGGATTGTGTCAGACACACTGTGGAGTAATTTTGACTCATCTGTATTCTGTCCTCATTTTTGAAGTTGAAAGAAAAAAACAAAGTGTAACTGTTAGCAGTTTGGCTTCATTAGCAACACTTGGAGAAATTTAAATTGACCTCTTAGACACAAAATGCTTTTCATAAAGGACAGCAAGATGCCTTCTTTTTAACAGCTCAGTCAGGGCTTCAACAGTTTTCAGATAACTCTGTTATTCTGGGTGTTAAAGAAAAAAACACCAAAAATTGTAATCCGATAACTGATTTCTCTGAGGGGTGACATTTCTCTAAAATTCATACTTTGGGAACAAATCCATATTTTGCAAACAGCTGTACAGTTCATTTAATTAAGTTAAAATCCACCCAGATTTCTTTAGGGAAAATAAGTTATGTTTTGCTGCTTTTTATAACATATTTTAAATAGATAGTTTCCTAAAATGGAATGGAGAATCATGAAAGAACCAAGACACATCAAATAGTTTATTGAATCATGGGTAGCATTTGCAAGTTTTCATAGTGCTTGACTAAAATACCTGCTACATACCATATATGTAACAATACCGCAAGAGTCCATTGTTTCAGGTAAAACATTCAACACTCAACACTCACAGAGGAAAATTTAGTTTGTCAGTTAAACTGATGTGTTGAAACACACATATATATACAACTTCCCCAGCCAAAACCAGCACATGAATTTGGCTCCTCCTTTTTCATTCTTCAGCCTTTGCTTTTTACTGACTAAAAATATTGTTTTGTAGAACTCATTATTTTTAAAGTTAGCTTTAAAGGCAATATTATGTTCTGTCTTTGCAGTACTGTGGCTATGTCTGTATCAGAAAATTAGCTAAAGCAAGAGCTCAGATTTGAGTTCTCTGACTTGATCATCTATTGATAGAAGACCCCTGGAAGGCTCTTAAATGAAACAAATATTACTTTCCCAAACAACTTCTGTTCAAGGTTCAGGAATGAGCACATGCAAGGGACCATTCCCAATAATTATTCTTGCTGCTACCACTCTATTTTGGAGGCTGACAGAGTAACTTTGTGGATACAGACCATTTCACACCAGCTGGCCTTGCTTCCAGAGACTAGGTTTCAGCCTGTTTAGTTTATTGGTTAGACTAGCAAACTTAGACAAAATCAGTGAAAAGACTAATACTGCCATGTAAGTTAAACTTTCCTGTCTGAAGTTAAAAAAGGACACATAAGAACGCCATTCTTCAAAACACATTTTCACCCAGTATGTTGGCGACTGAACCTTGTCAGACCCTTACAAAAAGTCTTGCTGAAATAAAGGTGTCTCTCCCATTTGCTTTAAGAAGAAAAATCTTTTAATAAAGCAAAGAAATCTGAAAAGCCATCAAAAAACTGTTTGTGTTGTTCAAAGCAGTAACTTTTTAATAAACTCTGGATTTGTAAACCCAATGGGTGAATTAACAGAAGTCTTCCAAAAGTAAAAATGTTTCTTACATATTTGTTGTTTATATTGACAGCTCCTAACTTACATCCACAAGAAGCTCAGAAGAAAATTCACAGTACATGTGGGGGTGGATGACTTGAAAGCATGTTTATCCTCATCCCTGTGTCCCATCAGAAGTGCTCCATGGTGCCCAGGATCTCACCAGGAGCAGGGCAGACTGTGTGGGATTCTGCAGAAACTTTCACTAGCCCCAGACTTTCTGCTGTGCTCCATGCTGTATCCCAGACAGACATACAGCTCTTAATCATAGAGTTATAAAATACTTTGGGTTGGAAGGGACCTTTAAAGGTCGTCTAATCCAACCCCCACCGCAATGAGCAGGGACATCTTCCACTAGATCAGGTTGAACAGAGCCCCGTCCAACCTGGCCTTGAATGTTTCCAGGGACAGGGCATCTTAATTCCCTGTCTTTAAAGATGGATTGAGGATCGCAGTACATGTATGCAACTTTATTCTGCTTGTATGTAGAAAGGGACTTTCTGCACCTGGATAATGAACCATTATATGCTGCTCAGCACTTTCCCTTGCTTTGAATAGAAAGGGAAAAAAAGTGAGTAAAAAAGCAGTAAAGTATTGGCTGCTTCTGCCAATAGAATGCCAGTCAGAGAGGGACCTGGGGGTGCTGATTGACAGCCGGCTGAACAGGAGCCAGCAGTGTGCCCAGGGGGCCAAGAAGGCCAATGGCATCCTGGCTTGTGTCAGCAATAGCGTGGCCAGCAGGGACAGGGAAGGGATCTTACCCCTGTACTCGGCACTGGTGAGGCTGCACCTCGATTCCTGTGTTCAGTTTTGGGCCCCTCACTACAAAAAGGACATTGAATGACTCGAGCGTGTCCAGAGAAGGGCAACGGAGCTGGTACAGGCTCTGGAGCACAGGTCGTACGGGGAGCGGCTGAGGGAACTGGGGGTGTTTAGTCTGGAGAAGAGGAGACTGAGGGGAGACCTCATCGCCCTCTACAGCTCCCTGAAAGGAGGTTGCAGAGAGCTGGGGATGAGCTTCTTTAACCAAGTAATAAGCGGTAGGACAAGAGGGAAGGACCTCAAATTACGCCAGGGAAGGTTTAGACTGGATACTAGGAAGCATTTCTTTCCAGAACGGGTTGTTAGGTGTTGGAATGGGCTGCCCAGGGAGGTGGTGGAGTCCCCATCCCTGGAGGTGTTTAAGAGTTTGGTTGACATAGCGCTGAGGGATAGGGTGTAGTTGGGAACTGTCAGTGCTAGGATAATGGTTGGACTGGATGGTCTTCAAGGTCCTTTCCAACCTAGTTGATTCTGTGATACTGTGATTCTGTGTAACCAGTAAGTATCAATAATACTATCTCCCATTCTGATAATTAGCCTTATTTATCTACACCAAGAGGAAATAACTCATTTTCAGAAAGAATTATGCAAAAGTTAACAACAAAGTTTCAGTTATGAATGAGACTGCATTTCATCAAGAAAATTTTGCCATCTAAAACTCTCATACACTGTTTTCTGCAATGTTATAAGGGCAGTTAAGCACTCAGTTATGTATTTTTCTACCTATATATACACACACCCACATCTATATAACTTCTCATGCACATATTCTATATATACCATACATACATACACCATATACAGATACCATGGGGATATACATAAAATACATATATAATGGAAGGATTAGTGGATGGTATTAGTGCACAATTATATATGCATATATATGCACTAACTGCCATGTAATTAGATGTCTAAGAAGTGATACTGGTGCTCACAGGTTCAAGAAAACATACATATTCAGGGAAGTACTTACCTCTAAATGAATATTTTCCATAACTAAGCCAACAGCAAGTGAAAAGATCAAAAATGCACCTGCAGTCACGTAAACTCATTTTGAAATTATAAGCCAATTAATAAAAAGTAGGATTTGTATATTAATTGTCCACAAATTTTATCAGCATCTTCATATCTTACATGAAATAGTCTAGCTACACACTTTTAAGCCTATTTATGTATTTCTCATTGTATTCACATTTGAGAGAAAAATTCCAAATAGAAATATGCTGACATTTATTATATATAGGTTACCTTTATGAAGCTTACAGGTTGTGTGGATGACAGCAAAATTCAGCTTCAGAAAAAATAACTTATTTCAACAAAAATGTACATGAAAAAGTATGGTTTTCATTATGTATTTAGGTTGTAACATACTGCAAGTAATAATTTTGATATTTGTTTTAATCTTGGTTGGCTTTTTATTTTGAATTTCATGGAACAGTAATTTCTTAAACACGTAATGTAGAGACACAGAAGTGAAGTGTTAGCTCTATAAACAAACTAAATAGGCCACAATTAGGTTTAAATTCCTCTCACACCCACGGGATTATGAAATAACACATGGAGATCTAAACTGAAAAAGTGAAAATAAATAATCTGATAATGTCTTCGTTAACTTGTTAACAACATTTACCATTCGAAAGAATAATGTGCCATGCTTAAACTCGCAGTTTCATGATTGACACTGTAACATTTTAAACCTGACTGATCTACCATTGTTTTACAGCTTTTGTTATGCTTTATTCCTCTTTGGGCTGGGGAAAAAGGTAACTTTGCAAGTTTCTTAAAGAGCCAGAATGCAGCTCAGAAGAGTTTATTTAAGGTTGGATTAAATATTTTCCTTCATATATATACATGTGCATCTATGATAAATAACATAATATATATAATAAATAGTCTGTAATCAAACAAAAAATGTTTAGCTCAGTTAACAAGCTGGATATTTCATAAACTTTTGCTTAGATACATTACAGGAAGCTAAACAAAAACTCAAATAAGAAATATTTCAATTAATATCAGTATGATCTGGACCAAGCATGCATTATTCGTGGAAAGAATAACAGAGTTGATTATTAAAAATCTTCATTGATAACTAACATGAAAAAATAACTTCTATTGCTGTCTTTCCAGCAGAAATTGACTCTGAAGAAATTCACAATTCCTGAATCTTCTCATCTACTTTCTTCTAAAGGGAACATTTCCTGAAATTTCAGATCTTCACTGTGACTCATTAATTTAGCTTAAAGTTTATCAGATTCATGTTTAAGATTTTTAATCTATTTTAAAATGTAGCTTTAACTCTTGCATTCAGAAATCTTGTTTAGTGAAAGCTTGAACTGTGATGATTTTACTAAGGTAGTATTTATTGCTTTCATTCTGGAAATTGAGATAAAACTTGAAGTTTAAACATTGCAGTCTTTCAAAATATCTTACTGCAAATTCTGGGAGAAATTAGCTAAGTTCTGGAATGAATTTTGCAGAAGGAATATGATGAGATGGGCAACCATATAATTTTGTTTCATGTATAGTCATCCTAGAATGAATGAAGAATATTTATTAGAAAATCAAAATCAAATGTGCAAAAACCATGATGAAAACTAGTATTTTTAGTAATGTTTTCTGAATTATTCATTATACTCCAATTTGATTTTGAATACTTATAGCATTATTGACAGTGTTATATCATTAGTTGTGTGTGTGTGTGTGTGTGTAAAAAATATGTGTATCATATCATACATATATATAAAATGTAGAGGAGTTTTTGGTGCAGCAGGGACATGGCAAAGTCTGGGACTTGTACAATGCAGGCTTTGAGACGCTCAAGGCCGACCTGGCCTCGGGCCCAGAGGAGCGCTCAGACCTCGGCATGTAGACCCTGCAGCACGAAGACTTCTTATCTACAGGATAAGGAACAGGCTACAACTAGAAGAATTGCAGACTCTGCGAAGAAACTAACAAGAAACGAAACTAACAAGAAACGAAACTGCTTAGCAAGGCTTACACATAGAACATGATCAGTACACTCTCTCCAATCACAAAAGCAGCCTGAGCTCGTGGACAGTAACAATTAACCAATCATAGTAAAGGTTAACCTCATACACTACTAACTACAGTATAAATATGTGCTGTAAACAATAAACGGTGGAGCATTCACCATAACTCTATGAGTATTGTGTGTTTGACTCTGGTCTCCCCGCGCTACCTCAATAAAACACATAGCACATCTTATTAATTATATGTTATATTCTACCTGTAGACAGTCATAAATATGAATGTATATTGATTATAAATATTAGCAACTGAAATCAGATCAATGGATTTTGTACCATTTTTTATTATCATTACATATATTTTAGGTATTAGTGTATCGTAATAATAATACTTTTTATATGTCTGGGCACTTTCAAAAGAGTTTATAAGAACTACATTAAACCTCTCCATGTAAAAATCATGTTTTTCTTCAGACAGTACACAGAACAAAACACCACAAAAAACCTCACCACCCTGAGAAGTCATGAACAATGAGCTTTAGAAAGTGCAAAAGAATAACCAGAAAAATAACTTTGTATCTTTTTTTTTTAAATGTTGAAAATGTCTTTTTGATAGTCCTGAATCCCAGTATCCAAATCCTGAAAATGTCCATCTGTGAAAAGGGTGGGTATCAAAACTCTGGGCTGATACTACCATATTTGGGTCTCAGAGCAGGACAATAAAGAAAAGGTACTTAGCACAGAACTGCTGGAACCTTCTCAGTGTTTTGGTGTGTGGACAGCCACAAGCAAGAAGTTTCAGAAAAGTGCCAATCAAGAAACCAGTGAAATACAATAAAACATCTTTCTATAACATATCCATATGTTATATCTTATCCATATCAAGTTTTATTTATAGTAAGTGTTTGAAGATCATGAGGGGGTCTATAAGTTACAGAGGTAAGTATAGCAAACACTTATTTAGTTGTACGGACTAATGTGTTGATTTGAACTCTTTGAGGTTTCTGGCTCCGCTGTAAGTCTAGCTCCTCTTTTGGACCATGTTTATTATGACCAGCATCCAGACAAATCTTCAGAATGAGAACCCTTTTAAAGTTACCCTTTGTACAATTTAGGAGTTGGCTTAGAGCTTGATTCTGATCTGAATAAAAAGGATGGGGGGTAGAGAATAAGTAAAATGCCAAAGCTGTGGCTGAAAAAAGCTGCTCATGGCTCCTGATTTGTACTTTATAGTATATATATTAACACATTATTCTCTTGAGTGTAAATATAATCCTGCTATCAGATCAGTCAAGAAATATGTGTAGTTAAACTGACTGTAAAATAATTAATAGATAATCATTAAGAAGGACTGAAATGGAGGCTATGGTCAGATGTTATAATAAATCTACATATACTGGACCACCTCAAAATTGTTGAGGCTACATGGGAAAAGTAGTCAACTGGGTCAAATTTGTTTAAAGAAATGTGTGGTGATAATAACTTTGAGTAGACAGATTTTCTTGCATAAGCATGCTTATCTTACTCCTGTCTCTTCCTTATTATTCTTCAATTTTCTAAGTTCAGAAACTAAAAACAGATGCTAGCCCACACCATTTCCCTCCTTGCCAGAACCAGTTCTCAGGGTCAGGCCTTTCTTCACCAACCAGCACGTTCTCTGAGCTAGAACCACTACTCAGAAGGACCTTTTAATTCTGGTACTCAATCTAACCACTCATGACTTTTCAAAGAGTTATTTAAGAAATAACTCCTTTTATTTTTATTTCACACTCTCTGTCTCTTGACCACCCTGACACCAAAGAACTTTATTCACTCCCAACAAATGGCAATCAGAATTACACCTCAGATGTGAGCTGATCCTGACAGAGTTAGGATGCTAACTGCTCCTAGATTGATTGTAATTTGTTTGCCATGTTCTCCACTGGACCCCTACAAAAGCAGTGAACCTGTTAGAGAGAGGGAGGCAGTCCTGTAATCATATGCTGAAGGGAACAATAGTCTTCTATATTCTTGCTGAAGTCTTAGTCACTATGCATGAAGCCAGACTGTTGTGTGTACTATATACAACAGCTAAGACAGAGATAGCAATCTAGAGGAGGTTTGTGATAGAATGAATGACTATAAAGCAAAAGGACACAGTCTTGGAAGGGGAAATGTGAACAAACACCCAATTTAATAAGGTATAATTTGCCATCATGTAGGAAGTAGTCGGCAAATGCAGAGTATTCACTGCAGGAGTAGGAGCTGTTGTAAGCAATGCTGATGCTCACAGCTGATTCTGGCAAGTGCAGCGTCTGTAATTAGTGCTCTGCGAAGCTGAGCTGTGCTCAGAGTTTTGGTTTGCATTTTACATTTTCCATAAAGTTTTGTTCTTCTCTTTCATTTGCCTGACATCTTTACCTCACTATTTCTAGAGGAATGGATCTGTTACTAGGGCAGGTAAAATGAAAGACTGGAATGTCAGGAAAGGAGTCTGGAAATTCAGGAAACACTGGAGGTAAACAGCAAAAAAGCAGAGATACAAAGAGGAGATAGAGCCTATGAGGGATTATTTATTTCAAATTAATAAGCATACACATTCACAAAGGGCAACCACGCTTTTTACACAAAATTTTTACCAGAGCATCAAACATGACTTAGCTTTCCTGGGTGACATGGGAGAAATGAGAAAAAAAAAAATATAGCCAGTATTGCTCTTTACATTTGTCTTTTTCTCACACCCAAAATTCAACTACATGCTCTTCCATGGTCTAGCAAATACTGTGAGGGTCACCCAAGAAATTATGCTATTTACAGACTCTGCTGAGCTTTATGCTCTGTAAGCACCTCTTTCATTTCAGAAACTGTGAATGGAGAAATATGCAGACTTTCTTTTACTTTCCTCTGTATGAAATACCTTGGACAGTAAGAGACAGTAGAGAGACGGAGTAAGTTTAAGAAGGCAGGACTAGCCATATCAGTGTAGTAAGACGTCAGTGAGACCTGATGGAAGATGAAGGTGATTTTATTTTATAAAACCACTGAAATAAAATTGATTTCATGCATTCAGTTGCACTGTCATATGCACGTTCTCACAAGCAACAAGAAGAGGTCTGCCCATGCTTCAGGCACCAAGAGCTTTGACCTCAGGAAGTCTGCCCAGGTCTCCTTGTGACTGACTGCATGGGGGACAAAGGGATGCTAGATATTGAGTCCTCCTGATGTTTTCTGGGTCTTGCTTAGGTATGGAACCCCATGCTGGTTTTAGGTTGGCCTTTTGTATCCTTGTACAGGCTGATGGTGAGTGTGTTTTCTGTATCTCCATTTGCCCAATCAGGGACTTACTGTCCTTTTTCTACTTATCTAGGTGTATTTTGGCTCCTACCCTGTTTTCTGTCTTCCTTCCATCACCTTTTAATGGTTTGAGTCTTCTTAGAATTGGCTTATGCTATTCCATGATTTAGGCTTTCCCTTTTCTTATGCTGTTATTTTCAGAGTTGGGTGTTGTGAGAAGCAGCACACAGATGTGCCAGTCTTGGCGACCTCTGATTCAAGATACCACTGGGACCTGTCTCGCTCACAGACCTTTTCCTGCCCTCTGTTCTTTCTGATGCCTCCCTAGCCAGACATTTTGATTTTTTCTTAATTCAGACTGGTCTTAAGGTTTCAATGACAATCTTATACATTAACTTGTATTGTTTCAAGAACGCTTTTGGACTTTTGGAACACATCCCCAGGCACAGAAGTAGTGTAGATAACAGATACTTACTCAAGCTCTAGAAGCTTTTTGAGTTACTAGAACACTTGCTGCAGTTACTTGCAGACCAGTATTGGCTATTTCACTCTGCATTTTCAACAATTAAACTGGTTGATACACTGAGTGAAGCTGAATTAAATCTGATGACTTTTTATCCTGTTCTGAGTTGCTTCTTTTGTCACAGTTAATAATCAAGGAGCTATAGTCTAAAATTATCTCAGGTATGTGATCCCCACCCTTTTGACACAGTAGCGATTACTCAGTAAATTACTCTTAAACCTAACTATGTGTGGGACAACAACAGAGAAAAAAAATTTGAGAATTGGAAACATCATATTTCTGAATTGTTTATCTTAGAAACAGCCTCTAGATTTATTTCAAATTTTGTTTGAACTTTCCCTTCATGCAAAATCTTCTGTGAGAAGTAGTTAAGGGGAGGTTTTAACTTAATAACTTTGACATGGAACTAACCTTTACTGTCATTTAATAATTTACTAAATTGGCAGTGAAAAAGTCTACCAATTTAGCAAGTAGCAGCTGTAGAGTTGTACGGTTTGTTTCTCTGACAGAGTTGTACATGAAGTATAATTTATACATGTTGTTCAAAAATCTATGTAAAGAGCCAGAGGTTATCTGGCAAAGCTCCTGATGAGCTTGGTTTAAGAGCTGCCAGAGTAGCAAAGATTAAATGCCGTAATTGATGTGCTACATCCTTAGAACTTACAAAACAATGCTTTACTTCCAAATGTCCCCACAATCTTCTTCTTACTTTCTTTCATCAGTCTTCATACTTCACATCAGAATTAATCTGTGGTCCACATACTTCCAATTAAACAACTTATTTTATATCTCCCTTACCTACTTGTCTCTTACCCATCTTTTTTTAGACCTGGCTTCCTCAGTTCTTTTTAACAGAAAACTCAATCAGAAATCTAATACAGACTGATGGTGAAGACTGTGAGTACAAGCTTTAAAATCTAAACACCTCATCACTTCAACAATGTGGTTAGCCTTTGAAGCTTTATTAGGCCTGAGACAAAAAAGTCTGATCACTTTCACAGTTTTCTCACTTGGCAGCCATTGACTGTTAACACATCACTGAAACAGTTACTTAAGAAACTTTAGTTTTATTGGTTTAAACACTTTTCAACATAACAGGAGTGAGAGTATGATTACAGATTAAAGTAGCTAAACTATATTTTACTGAATACTTTTGTCTCTACTTGATGAGTTCTTCCTTCAGTAATAACTTAAGTACTTAAATGACAGACCAGAAAAAGTATCTGAATAACTGAAGGTTGATTTGGGTTCTATCGGAGACTAACAAACAGGTATTTAAAATTGAACATCTCAGCCATGTATGGCTACCTATTAGCCACATATTAAAATGACAGAAACAGTTATATTTATGAAAATGGTCTCTTAAAGTTTCTTGGACAACTTTATCCTCCTCATCATTGAAAGAACTGTGATTTAAATTAAGAAAATAGTTTACTATTAAAGAAAATCTAAGAGGAAAAGGAAATTAAGGATTACCACAAAAATACACAGTAGCTGAATTTTTTCAACCACTTCCATCTTCATCATTATAGCCTAAGAATCAAACTAGAAAATCTCTGTTGGTGTTATTCATCATAACCACACTGGACCTGTGGATTTATGTCCACTGGCTTCAGGCTCTGAATCTCCATTGTATAGCTCTCCTTACTTCATCTGTCTCCATCCTCACACCCCAGTCCTCTCAACACTTCCTTTTACACATTCCTGCTCACAATGAAAATCAGTGTGTGCTGAAAACTCATGGGTTGAGATAAAGACAGTTTAATAGGTAAAGCAAAAGCCATACACACAATCAAAGCAAAACAATGAATGCATTCACTGCTCTGCATCAGCAGGCAGATGTTCAGCCATCTCAGGAAAGCTGGGCTCCATCATGTGTAATGGTCACTTGGGAAGGCAAACGCCATAACGCTGAATGTCTCCCCCTTCCTTCTTCTTCCCCCAGCTTTATATGCTGAGCATGACACCATATGGTATGGGATATCCCTTTGGTCAGTGGGGGTCATCTGTCCCAGCTGTGTCCCCTCCCAACGTCTTGAGCACTCCCAGCCTCCTTGCTGGTGGGGTGGGGTGAGGAGCAGAAAAGGCCTTGACGCTGTGTGAGCACTGCTCAGCAATGACTAAAATGTCCCTGTATTATCAACAGTGTTTCCAGCACAAATCCAAAACATAGCCCCATACTAGCTACTATGAAGAAAATTAACTCTGTCTTGGTCAAAACCAGCATACAGTGGAAAACTTCCACTGCACATGATGGAACGAATTCCTCAGATATCAGCACTTGAATACTTTTTGCTCTTCAAAGGAACAACACAGGATCAGGACAATGAGGATATATCCCCTTCATATTTTGAAAAAACACTTTGAAGAATCTGTGTTTTCCATCCTCTTCATTTTCCTGAAATGACTAAGCCACATTCTTCTGTGGACACTGACAACCTTAAAGGGTATTTACTGCTTACCCTTAACACAATGGACATTCAAGAACAGAAACTAGATGAAAGACTACATGAAACACTGCAATGGTAGGAAACCAACTAATGAAAGAAAAATTAATGTACAAGCTGCTTTTTACTACAACAAATATTTCACACGATGCTTTTTTCAGCTTCAGAGCTTCAGTATTCTTTTTGCTAATGGCAAGTAATATACTATAAAACTATCAGTATTCTCAAATAGAAAGCGTTTTTCATTTTTGGACTTTCTGAAACAAGTGTGTTCCACAAACACACACATGTGTTTTCCTACACTGACAGGACAGCTGTAAATGATTTTGCAATATTGCAGGATATAGCACTGAAAAATACAAACTTACCTTTAATTCTCTTGCTTAATCCAACAGGCAGACCTTTTCTCTTGCAAGCATAAACCAAATATCATCTGCCAGAACAAGACAATGTATGAAAATATATCTGTTGGCAATAGCATTAGAGTGGGTGAGACAGCGCATGGACATAAAGGGTAGTTTAAATGTATACATTTCACAATAACTAGGTTAAAGAAACGTAGCAATTGTTAACATCCAAAACCTCTTCTGCAAGTGGAGAAACAGTAAGTTTCAAGTCTACATATCAGGGTGAATAACAAAAAACAAGTCCTTTTTGCCTTTTTCTAGTTCCATTGGATATTGTGGCCTAAAATTAATGTTGCAGGAGTGAAAATAAACAATGAAATGGAGATGACTAACAGAATCTACAACAATTTGCAGATACTATAAATACTTGATAAAAGGTAAAGATCTTAAAATTATTTCACTACAGACTGTGGAAATGGTATACCTCTTAGAATTTGTGTAAAAAAAGTTTTGTTATTTCTTTAAAACTTTTGGATTTAAACATTCCCAAGGCAGTAATATCTCTACACAAAAGTTTATTGAAAGTGTAGCAAGGCTCACTCCCCATGTCAGAATATTCACTATGATGAGTGAAAAGTTGGAAAGCAAGAAAATTATTTTCTTCTTTAATGCTTTACTCATGGTAGTATGCTGCTGACTCTTTTTTCTTCCAAAATGCAAGATAATTTCTTCCCTTTCTTGGAGGTAAGCAGGGATACTCAATGTTACTTAAGAAAACACCAAGCTTTTAGAATATTAATTGCCTTAAACAGATCTTATATAATCGACATGTTAAATATGATAAAATTACTCCTATTATTGTCACATAATTCTTTTTTGAAAGGCAAGTCAATATTCAATATTGAACATATTGTACTGCTCAACAGTACTCCGAGAAATCTTCTAGGCCAAATGTTGTGTGAGGGTAACAGCCTATCAAGTTCCCATGGATACTCATAATGCATGAAGGCCCAAAGGTCAACAGGTCATGAGAAAAAAGTGTTGCCAACCTGAAAAGTACGGCTGCTGCATCTGTGAGCAAGTTCCCAAGGACAGCCGTGGTGCATGAGTGGCTGGAGTTCACAAGGGCATGAGAATTTGGGAGGTTCCTTTACAGTGAAGTCCATCCCTAGAATCCACCAACTCCACTCTAACTAGTACTCATATAACCACATATTACAACTAGATTAGCTCTTCAGCAATGTTAGGATGTCAACAAAGGCTCAACATACCACTGTTGCCTAGAAATGCCACCTCTTGAAAAATAAAGAGATCTGATATATGGCTATCATGCACACACACTTCTCTAAAATGGACAACATAATTTTCACAATATATATAAAACATATTTTCAGAACAAATACATGTATGTTTCAGGATGCATAAGCCTTGAAGCCATCACAAAATAACTCAATCATTTCTTATCTTTACAAGAAAAAATAAACACCCAATAACAAAATTCTCATAAAGCAGATGCCTTTTTCTCCCCATAATAATTTTCTTCATCATTTGCTCATATAGCAAGTGTATCTGAAATACCTGAAAATATTACCAAGAGTTAAAGACTAATTCACAAAATTTGGAAAAGAATACGGATTAGAGAGTTGAAGTTGCCATGATTTTATATATATATATATATATATATATATATAATTCATACATTTATTCTTAGTTTCAGGACAGAAGATATCAAATAGTCTTCACAGGAACCTCTAATTGAATTATAGAAAATATAGAAATATGAGTAAATGAGCAAGCAAAAAATTATTTCTGAGGATGTGCTGTGGAACATACAGGTGTACAACGAGCTTGGATGCCATGTAAAATGGAAGAATTAGAAATATAAGAACTTAATTTGAAGGCAAGGGCTTTTGGGGGATTATGAAAATGGTATCAAGGAAGAAAGAATTCCTTTTGTTAAAGAGAATGCAACAGCAGCCATTTGTATAGTTAAATAGAGGTCATATGGATGTGACTTGTCTACCTCTTAAAAAAACCCCAACACCACAGCATTACTTAAATTTTGTATTTGGCTCTGGTTTGGTGACACGTGGTGGTCAGAAAAAGCAGGAAGCAACATAACATTTTCCTCAGTGGGATATTTTTAAACAAAACACAATCAAACAACATTTTTGCTTACTTTCCCTCAAGACCTTTTGTAAAACAGAGAGACAGAGATGATTTTTTTTTTTTTTTTTAATTTGGAAATGAAATTGACTTGTGTTATTATTCCAAGAATTTTTTTCACTATTATATTTTGAATTGGGACATGATATTTTCTCATGCTTTTTGAAGACATAAAAAGCCATAAGTATTTAAAAGCATGAAAATTTAGAACAGTACAGAGGAAACATGTAGCAGTGCAAGAGGTCTTTCATTACTTGACTTTGGATCTGAATTATTAATATTTTATTATAGTAAGCGTTCTTATTAATATACCTACTAAAATTCTTCACATAAAAACAAATGAGGAAAAATATACATGAGTTTAAGATGAAAAAATACTTCCCTCGTATTCAATAGGGATGTATTTTCAAGTTCAAATAATATGTTTTTCCCTAAAATAAAGCCAAGCTTTAAAAAAAAAAAATTGAATCAGTTAAAATATACACTTACATTTCCTATCTCTCACAGTTTTTGGATGTCTGTCATACAACACAAAAATATAATATGAACTTCTGGTTTCAGGACTGTAGTTCAAGTTTACAAATTGGAAGTGAACTGTTCCTACTACAGTTATTGAGCACTAGGAATAAATATAGTTTGATATAGTAGTGAAGTGGAGAGGGAGAAGACTGCAGGATTGAACTAGACTTGGCAAAAGAAAGAAGAGGTCAGGAAGAAATTATCACAAAAAAAAAGAAAATTAGATTGGAAAATCAACTGAAAAATTAATTTTCATTAACTAAAAACTGAACATCCATATCTTATTAAGAAATTCATCAAAACCACTATCTTCCCAAGAATCAGATGCAGAAGACTGGCTTCTCTGTCTACAATGACATTTTATGTACCAGGGCACGCCACAAAATTTCCTGAATCACAAGACCTGGTTCTCAGATCATACGTATGTCACAGCATGTGGCATGGATGACTTGTTTTCCTTTCTAAGAAAACCAGAGCATGTGGTAATGCAACCCTACTGCTTATGTGGCTTTTATTCAGATAGAGTCAGAACATAGCTGGACTGCATCTAGAGATGGAGACAGCTGGAGCTGGGAAAGTGGCAATACTTCTGGATCCTGCAATACATATTTAGCTTTTCATAATGTCAGTAAAATTACAGTTAATAAGCTGGGATTCATTGGGTTTTGGCTGTAAAACTGGATTATGGCCAACCACCATGCCAAAGCTAACCAGTAAATGACAGGCGGTAGGTTTCTGCTACTGCATCGCACTGTTTGCTTTGGTTCCATAAAGAGAATCTTAGATCTCTCAGTTGAGCTTAAGTGCTCTTGACAGTTGCATTTCTGGTTTTGGTGATAACCTCCTCAACAATTATATTTATCAGAATCAATTATAATTTCCTTACAGACTCACACTCCTGGCATTTGGGGCTCATTATCCAGTTAGCTTGTAACTTAAAAAAAAGAATTCACCTTCCATTGAAGAAAAATCTCCCCCTTCTTTGCTGTCAGAAACTGAAGCAGAAAGTGTATCTTAGAAAATTCCAGATTTCAAGTACAGCACAACAGAAATATTTAATGTCTACCAGCTTTTGCTTCAAGGGCTGAAAATCTTAATCTGTCCAGTAATTCATAACTTGTTATTAATATTGAACATTCAAATTATGGGGGTTTTTCTTACCTTTTCTCAGGTATCAAAGCTCTATGTTTATCAAAACAATGTTGGCCGAGGTCATCCATAATAAACCAATGCCAATTACTGTAGGAGGCCTTGCTCCTAACAGAAGCCCTCAAAGATTATTTCAAAATTTCCCCATTGCAACTGTAGAATTTTAATAACATAAACAGACTCCCTAGGAAAAGGGTTCAGATTTGCCTTGATTAGTTGTTAGACACTTAGCTTAGATATTTCAAAATTACTAATGCCAACAACTGGGAAAAAAACTTCATGAAGAAGTAGCAGTCTGGTTCCTCTTTCCTATTGCAACTCCTGGTGAATCACAGAGTGGTTATTTTTCCTGTGAAAACTCTCACATCACCAAACTGGAACTACATGTAAGGAAAGAGGGAACATGTTAGTGACAGAGTTAAAATACACATGGATGTTTGTGAAGGGGAGAAAAGCAGAGCTAGCTGTCAAGGTCTGGAGCACTGTCCTCCACTGTAGGAGTTCCCCTCCCATTGCTCAAGGCCATCTCTCTTAAAAGAGAGAGCTGTTTGAGATGCCTCAGCCAGATGGGGAAATCTTAGAGAAAAGCTGGAAAAAGCCTCAGTGAAGGATCCCTCACCTTCCCTTGTGAGATGCTTTTAAACTAAGGCCCTCCAGGTTGATGGGTGTCTGTCTGAGTCACGTTGCAGCTGCACTGCAACCACTTCCATGCCTGGCAATGTATCACACTGATCTTGACACCAACCCATGGATTTGACTGCCTGGCCTGGCCTTCGATCAGGACCTTAGGGTCACTCTGGTTCCTGCGTCCAGACCTGATCCCAACCTTAACCTGGAGGCTGACTCCCTGGCTAGACCTCAGCCCTCCTTGTCACCATGACCTTGCTGGGCAGACATATGGCTCTGGTCTGGCTCTGGTCACCATCTCCCTCCCAGCTCTGCTCTCCCACTGGGTGCTGTGGGATGGGGCTCCCATTAAGGAGGGCCCAGACCTGCTGGCTCTGTGGCACCCTCATCTCCCAGTTCTCTCTCTTGCTTGCACCCTAACCATAAAAATCTGTTAGGAAAAGAAACTGGGAAAGTATATAATTTCACAATAGGAATTGACTACTCTTGGTGTTTCAGGTAACCTAAAACTGGATGAGAAAAAACAGTTCACCCAACCTCAGTGGGATTCCTCTGATGATGGACAGATGACTTCCTTACTTCTCAAGGATGAAAGCTATTGCAAATGATATTGCCTTGAGAATCTGAGGTAGTGCTTTGGAACAAGATTTCAGGTGGACAAAGGGGTTCTTAACATTGGTCATGTTAAGACACAGGTGATCTCTCGACCAGATGCAGCTTTTATTTACCAATATTGTTTACTCTTTATTAAGCAGAAATTATGGTAAGGATATGTCCACCTGAGTTTAAGATAGAAAAAAAAAATAAAAAATCATCATGTGTTAGGCAATTCAAGAGTCAATGTCATTTGAATACAGAAGTTTTAAGTCCCTAATATATTTCAGATTCTTCACAGTTTCACTTGGCTCAATAGCAAACTCTGTAAAGGGCTAAATATATGAAAGAACCTAAGATCTCTGGAATTTCATGGTATTTTTTATTTTGTAAAAATAGTCTCAGAAAAGCAGTACTCTTACAGTTTATACACCTAAAGTTAATCAGCCATAGGCTAAGTGGAAGTTTCTTCCTCTGCTGTAATGTATGTATGATATGTGTTCAGCATTAATGAAGAATATTAAATGGGTCAATAGAATGAGAAGTCTGTTAGAAAGTTGGACAATATAATGAAAATAACACTTCTCTAAATTAATTTCTGTGCATGAAAAATTTTTATAACATGATTCGTTGTGAGATTCAAAAATGAGGGGTTTTTTCTTCATTTCAACCTCAAATAATAAAATTAGTTCTGTTACTTTCATAATTTTATGCTCAAGAAATGCCATTTATGACTTGGGACTGCCAAAATGTCTGCCTCTAGTCATCAGTAAGCTTCATCTCCTTTCTGAAGAGAAAGTCTTCCTGAAAATTAGATTTGAAAGTTGACATCATTCATTCAAATGTGTGACTGTTGATCTTCCTGTTTTTCTGAATACCTTATTCTTAATCCATAACCACAAGCTGACTGCATTCTTTTGTGGCTGTCCCTCACCACCTGAGGAAATAGTTGCAGTTTTAATATATAACATCAAGTCATAGACAGGCAAACTTATTTATAATATGCTTGCCATTTAGCCAGCTCTTATGAAAATTGTCACCAGCTGGTAGTACAGAAAATCTTTGCATACAAGACAAATATTACAAAGTTTTTACAGTTTACTAAGTTTTAAGAATATGTTTTGCAAATGTGATCATAATTTAGTTCTGCTTCTGGAATAGGCTCTTAAGGCCAATACAGGACTATATATACCAGGAAAGAGAAAAATCTAATTTTTCTCCTATGAGATAGCTAGCAATATTTTTAAGGAGTACTACATGTCTCATATTAAAGTATAAAATCTCCTTGCAATAAACACTTCGACTTTCTCATTACAAGTTATCTTCTCTTTTGCTGTGCATGAGGTAGAATGGAGGAATCACTACTACCCTAAAAAGTCATTTGCAAAACAACTTTGCAGATTTTCTGGAAGTACTGTGTAGGTGCTTGGACCTCCCCCTGACCAGTACTTTTCTGAAGCATTTCTACTGACCATGGTAGTAGGCTCTTTTAGCAGGGAATACATAATCTGGGAAGAAAGGATCTTGCTTTATGTACACCAAGGAATGGGTTAAATGAAAACTAAAAAGAAGAGCAGAGAAATTAATGAAGAGGGTTTTTTTAATAAACAAATGAATAAATAAATAAGTAAATAAGAATAATCTATTCTTCCCTTGAAATAGAGAGAAGTTTATGGACTGCAGGGTTTGTTACTAGAGAAGAGTAGTCAAAACCATGCAATTTGGGGTTACCTTCTGCTGTGGTCTAAAATACCAGAGGCTGGCTTGCTATGGCTCCAGGCAGCAGAGACATGGTCACAGAGGGAGAACTGCGAACAAGAGCTAAGTGAAACTTTGTTCAGTTAACTCTCTTTTGGCCCTTTTCTGTAGATGTCCAAAGAAGGAGAATGAAGCTGGTGAAGGGTCTAGAGAGCAAGTCTTATGAGGAGCAGCTGAGGGAACTGGGTTTGTTTATTTCTGAGAAAAGGAGGTTCAAGGGACACCTTACCACTCTCTACAACTACCTGAAAGGAGATTGTAGCATGGTATTAGATGTCAGTCTCTTCTGCCCAGTAACAAGTGATAGGACAATAGAAAATGACCTCAAGCTGAACCAGGGTAAACTTAGATTGGATATTAGGAAAAATTTCATCACTGAAAGGGTTGTCAAGCATTTGAACAGGCTTCTCAGGGAAGTGCTTGATTCAATGTCCCTGGAGGTATTTAAAAGATGTGTAGATGTGGTGCTCAGAGACATGGTTTAATGGTGGACTTGGCAGTGCTACGTTAATAGCTGGACATGACGATCTTAAAGGTTTTTTCCAACCTAAACAATTCTATGATTCTATGATTCTTTGAATGTCTATACTTGCCTCTCTCATCAGCATCCAACCAAAAAATAGTGCCTTTCTTCAAGAGACTTGTAACAACTATGTACATGAGCATCTCTTGCATGATTCACTTCCTTGATTCCACAACTGGTTTAGAGACTAGAATAAAGAATTAATTTTTCTATTTCTCATGAGCTGATATGTCCTATCCCTGTCATGCCTTTGGTAGTTCTCACCTTTCCTCATGACAGACACTCTGACTTTATCACATCCTGAAAACTTCTTCTATTGCCAGCTTACAAAAGCAATATGAAATCTTTCAGCATAAAGTTTGTGGGTGTCTTAAATGCTTCGTTTTTTTTAATGCTCTGTCCTTTTAGCCATGTTACTAGGCTATTTTGCGATACAAAATGGAGATAGAGAATATTCCTTTGTCTTCCACCACTGCCTAGTGCAATTCAGTGTAACACATAAATAAAAGTGTGCTGGCTGGCTGAAGGCAAACAGGGTCCCTTTGCCAGTGTCAAGTCTGTCTTGAATTCTCAGAAAAGATGAAGTAAAGAAACAGGATTTGCTAAGTCCCTGCCTTGGGAAGGAAAGCTACCTTCTACAGAATGTAGAAGACTGCAGATCTAAGGGTCTGACCAGACTGTGGGATCAACACCAAGGCAGAGTAGTTATTTCAAAGTGCTGTCAGTAACAAACACTATGGAAAATATTTTTTTTCCACTGTGGCTAATTCTTGGGTCCTTGGCAATAGCAATGGTATGGATATTATGAAATAATATGTTTGAAATAATGACAGTGAGATATATACCTCAATCTCACCCAAGACAGAACAAAAGACTATTTTGTCTGGAAGTCATCTTTCTGTGTGCTGCTACTAAAGAATCTTGTCCCAAAGCACTGGCAGTATTAAGCCTTTTTTTTTGTTTGTTTGTTTTTCATTTTTAGTATTGATTGTTTAACTCCAAGTTTAAAAATTTAACAGATTTTCCCCAAAGTTACCTTCTGACATCACTATTCCATGTATAGCTAATACTAGAGCAATATCTAGGAGTATTAAACTACTTCTCACTAGAAAATTAAACCAACAGCTGCCTTGGTGTGTTTATCACCCAAGACTAGGGCAAAGAATGCACATCAAGTGATCTACATCAAGTGATCAAATATTTTATAGCTAACAGAGGATATTATGTTTTTAAAATGTAAGCTGTCAGATTCCTTTCGCATTTAGAAATATATTACTTTGTAACTGTCTTAAGCCAATCATCTTTCCTGATCTGTATATCCTTCAAATAGATGTCATTCTAGCTAAAGCAATTGGAATATTCAAGAATCTGTTATGTAACTTACAAGTAAACATTGACAGTAAGATGCGTATCTTCACTATATGGTACTGGGTTTTGATACGCTTTTGTCAGCTTTCTGTTATGGAAAGAGATGAGCTGAAAACCTTCAAAATTATACAAAATGGAAATAAAGAGACATATATTTGTAGTCTTCTATTCCATCACTCTTGTCTCAATTCTATGGTTTGGATCTTGAAAACTCCCTATGAACAAAGAAATAATTACTTTATTTATGTAAGACTTGTAAAGGGCTTAAAATTGTGGTAAATGTGTAAAATGTATTTTAAGCCAAAACTTCAAGTATGAATTCTTGGGATTCAACCTGAATGCCAGAGCCCTGACCTTTAACACTTCCTGGACCAAAAGGGAAACTATAACAAATATGTGTCAAGAGGTGATGACTCTTCTCTCTGTCATCTTAAGAAACTTAGTAGTATCTGTGCCCTTCTAAGCACAAGCATTATTACATCAAAAACAAGTGATGTCCAGATGAAGCAAGCAAATCTTTAACTAATTAAGAATTAAGCTGTTTCATACTGTTCACTATTTGGTTAGCTTCCATTTGGTGAATATCATCAAGATCTTTCTCCTTCCTCAATTTTCTCACTTTGGAAACAGTACCTCAAAAATGATCATTAAAATCTATTTCTGATCTTCATAACATTTAGAACTATGAGACTTACTAGTTGCACTCTTAAGAATAAAAAATACATCTGCTTTCAGTCTAGAGGGCTATTAATGGAATAAGGATGACTAAGTAAAGAGGTACTTACACATAGAATGTAGTCCTGCCTGAACAAACTGGTGAGGAAATCTGTAAGAAAACCTCACAATTGGTTTAAAAAATGTGGAAGTTAAGTCAGCTAAGAAATCTGTATAAATTAAATGCACATCTGAAATTAGTGTGGATAATATATTTTCTTTCTTGTAGGGGTTATATGAAGCTACCTTGGTTTGCCATGTCTAACAGTAATGCAACTCCAATGCCGGTCTTTCTTTTTCCTAGAACAGTGTCAGAGAATAAAACGGTAAAAAAATACCACATTGTTTTCTTCTTTACAACATGACAGAAAGGGCAACCATAAGTACTGAAATGCTAAAGTGGGAAAAAACATAGTAAGTGAATTCTAATGGCCTTTCATTCAATTTTGACAAAACTAGAGATAGAGATCTGCTGCAAGAAAACAATGGTCATTGCAGTGCAGAAATTTTAAGAGAAAATGCAGAATATCAGGAACATGGTGTCAAGTCTTTGCTTTAAGACTACAAAGAAGCAGGCAACAAATCAATAGCATTTATAAGCAGTTTAGTAGTAATTCCTGGAAATAAAATGATGTCTCCTTAGCTAAGCCTCTAATCTGTGATTATTGTACCATCAGAACAGGTCTTCTATTTTCCCCAGGTATAACTGGATACAAACAAATTTGCAGATATGACTGACTCCATTTTGAAAGAATAAGTCTGCTATCATAATTTACTCTGCGGCTAAACCTTATAAGTCATTATAATTTGACTGCTAGTGGGAGAAGTGAAGAGACACATAAAAAGTCATTTTAGGAGTGAAAGGGAGTAAAATAAACTGAAATTGCATAGAACCACTGTCAATCATCCAGCTACCACTACAGACATTCTACTACACTTGCAGAGCTTGGATAGTCTTTTTCTTTTGAGTGGTTAGTAAATCCATCCAATCATCTTTTTCCTTCCAGTGATAGCTCTGAAGCCTGATCACCTTCCTTTTTTGTTGACAGTTACAGCTTTTTTGAATACTTCTAACAAGAAAGATTTTCCCTAAGTGAGAAGCAGAGAAGTAATATTGACAAATCAGTGAAATCTGTATCAGGCTATTTGATCATCATATTCTGCTTGTATACAGAACCATATTGACATATTTTGGCTATTTCAGGAGTGTAATTCCATAATTCCAAGTGCTTATGTCTATGAGTCCATCTATTATCTGTGAAGTAGAAGTTACATATTAGCTGATTTGCTCTCATTATAGGTTATAAATCTGAAAATTTCTACTACAGACAATATTTAATGAAACATCTATCTAATTAATTCTATGAAGTGTGACAAGTTATCCAACAGCATTCTCATATATGTGCATAACACAATAGCAAACATTTTACATTAGAACTGCTGGCCAGCTGAGATGCCATTTCTTATTTCCTCTATATAAATATAATTATAGCTATAAAAAATTATAGCAGGAGATTCATAATGTTTACAGAGTAATTATAATTATCAAATTAGTAAACGTTTGAAATGTTATTAATGGGTCATTTACAAACTCTTTTTCTATGCTAATGAAACTATAATTTGCATTCTATGTGAATTTTGATACCATCATCCATCCCAGTGCTCATCAATATCTGTAAATGCAAGAATACTGTAAAGTGTCCTTCAGAATGTAATTTAAATCTTTTTCCAATGTGACTTCAAAAACACTAGAAAAAAGTTCATTAATGTCTTCAAAACTACTTGCCACGTTTTGAAAAAGAAGAGGAAAAAAAAAAAAAAAAAAGAGTACAAACCTGACAAATGTCATAAAATATTATCGGACAAAATGGTTGGGAAAAGTCTCAACAGCTTTCATTGTTCCTTTTCTTTGTATTGCAATGCCCCCTGCAGGTATAAAAGATCCTCTGTTTCTCCATAGCATTTCCTTAGCTGAGTGGACCTTCTCATGTGAGAAACAGATGACTTCCAAGATCCTTGCTAATCACAAAACATTGAATCACAAAACAAACTTACAATGTAAAAATGGAAGGTAGAGGGAAAAAACCCCACATGATATACACTATATTTTAGATGGAGAGGACTATATGTGTAAGAGAAAAAACCCACCTTGCAGAGGGCAGTGAAAACTTGTGTCCTGGCCTGTACTCTGTAGGTCTCAAGAGGTTTAAACTGGAGAGGAGTATGATGGTCCTTTAATACAATGTAAATCCAAAACCTCTGGCCTCAGTCATAAATGAACTGCATGTTGCTATTATTTTTCTTAAATGAACACAAGAGAAAAATTAAATCTCTCAGGACTATAGATTTTGTGAACTACCCACCCCCACCAATATATGTCAAGCATGAATCCAGACTGCTGACATTATGTGATTACCATTATACTGCAGACCATACGTTGACAAATAATGGATGCTTATACCTCTTCGACAGGTTTCAGCTAGGGAGCTATGGAGCAGACAGTCAAAAAGACTGAAGTGGCACTGTGAAACTCTGAAACCCAGGTGGGGCCTGATGCCCCTCTACAGCAGTTATGCTGGTATGATTAGAGTGATTACTGGTCTATCCCAACTGCAGTTAAAACTAGTTAATTTGAGGGATTTGTGGAAATTGTTCACAGACTAGTAGCTTGATTAATGAAGCATGTCAAAGAGAGAAAGCAAGGA
Organism: Athene cunicularia; assembly: GCF_003259725.1. NCBI lineage: Eukaryota > Metazoa > Chordata > Aves > Strigiformes > Strigidae > Athene > Athene cunicularia. The sequence goes on along the minus strand of NW_020799091.1, from coordinate 76,432,425 downwards.
GATTTCACAGTTGTTGGCAGGTAGTATTTGATTGTATTAGTTCAAGGTCATATTTCCTACTGTTTTAAACTCCGGAAGATTGTTAAGCAGAAGCTCCATGAAGTAATAACAGCATACTCACACCAGATAGGGCATAGCTGAAGCAAGGAGTGGATACAGTGGTTTCTCTGGTTTTGTGAAATATACAGTCTCTGTGTAGGGACAAATGAAGCTTCAACAACAGCTGCAGTACATAAGGGTAATATAGAGCAGTCTATAGGCATGGTCCTTTGCCTGTCTTCCATCCATGAATTTGAAATATGTAATTAAAAATTAATAAATTAATGACAGAAATCTCATTAAGAAAATATCTGTAAACAGATTTAGCTAACCCTCCAATTTAGTGATCACATTTTATGAAGTTATAATCCAGCAATGGTGTAAAAAATATAGCTAGCTACTGATATATAGATGCACATAAACACACATGCATACTTATACATATGGGCATGTCCTTCAGTTCAGATCTAATACCTGCACTAGGCTGTATCTCTACCTTGAAAATCAAAACCAAAATGTCCATGTGGAATTTTATTCTCCTTAACCCTTCTGACAGTGACAGATTCACTCAGGATATATCTATGTTTCAGAAACAGAAGAGTATAAAATTTAGGAAAGAGCAGTTGTTGCATGTACTTTCCCTAATTTCTGGCTTCTTCTAGTTATCTGCTTCTGATTTTCTATTGACCCTACTTTTATTGCTATATTTCTTCCTTTCTTTTTAGATTTTTTTTTTTCTTTGCTGGTCACTAATTCAGACACTTTTTCTTCTTGTCATGAATGGACAGGTGTTTATTAAAACTGAAAGACAATAGATCTTAAGATGGTAGATGAATACATTATTACACCAACATTCTTCTTTAGGCTCTATAAAGAGATGGCCATTTCCTACACATACCTAGTACCCAAGGTTTTGCCGGGTCTTGGGATCAAATTACCTTGATAATTAATGAGGTTTTTTGTATGACTTAAGTCCTTGCAAACTGACTGCCAGCAAATGACCTGTTTGACCAGAGTTCAGTTTACAGTATTGGTCAATCCATCTAATTAGTTAATTTAATGTGTATCACCTATAAGGTGGGTTTTTTCATGTCAAATCCTAATCAGCATAATTAAAGAAAATAACATATTGAAGTAGTGCGTTATTTGCTAATCAGACACAGAAGAAAATCAAATGAATTTTTTTGTTGGCCTGGAGAGAAATGGAAACTCTGGAAAGAACCAGTTGCAGACTTGGTTTAACAACCATGTCTCATTTTATGGTTTATCTAAGTACTCCTACACAAGATATAAAACCACATTAAAAAAACCCACAAGTACAAAAATTTCAGAATGAAATATAAAGGCTGCCCAACTATCCTTTCTGTTTAGTGTTGAAGAGACACAGGAAATTAACAAACAAAACTTATTTTAACGCTTTTTGTGATTCGTGTCACTAAATTTGATTCCTCATATTAAATTTTAGATACTTACTCAGACAAATAAGTATCTGAAAAGAAGGTGTTCAGTTGAAACTTGTTCAAAGCTCCTTCTGCAGCCTGCGGGACGAGGCAACCCATCTTGTGGCAGATCTCTAAGGGGCAATTGCATTGATTGTCACCTGGAAATGTCTATCCCCTTCTCCTTGCAAAGCAATCCATAAGAATATACAGTAAATAACAAGAAAATGGTGTTGGGTTTCGGTGAAAATTTTGAGAAATAGAAGTGGATAAGTGGAATCTTCTCTTGCAGTGAGAAGACCGTATGAATACAATTAGACATACCCAGCCTGAAGTGTTAAAGAAAATCACTGAATATTCACATTTATTGGATATACAATGGATGCACGGAAGGAGTTACACTGGGTTTGTAAAAGTTCCATGAGACGAAGAGGAAAATTACAATCAGTACATAAAACACAGCTAAAATTGTTACCTAAGAAATTACAGCATACATACATTTTTGCTTAGGGAATTACTCACAGAAAAATTGAAAGGAAGATATTATATTAAATATTCTTAATCTATAGAAATAAACTACAACTATATTTAAATATTGTAAAATTAATCATATAGAATAACTACATGTGATCAGGAATACATAACCATTTTAAATGGTGTCTCTGCAACAGGAAACAGCTTTTCCTAAAAAAAACTCTTTTCTTTTCTTTGGTTGGCAGGACCTGATCATGAGTGATGGAGGAGTTTGGAGGAAGAGAAGGAGGGACTCCCTTTTCAACAGCAGCACAGATCGACTTTTACAGAAACCTCTAACTATGGGCTTCAGCTTGCAAGCAACTAGATCCAGAGAGCAAGAAGTCTCTTCCACTCTGGGTATCATTGAAAGTACTTACAAACTGAGGACAAATAACTAACAACTTAAGGGGGTGTGTGTGTGTGTGTGTGTGTGAAAGCAAAAACATGATTAATCTATTCTAGATTAGTATATGTCTTAATCATTGAATAAAAATGGACCAGAGGCTATGTCTGAGTTCAGCAACTACACATAATTAACCACATCACTAATATTTTGCTGTAATCCTGGAAGTCTTTGAAACTCAATCCTTTAAATTTTATGTGTGTGAAAGTGGAATAGCTTCCCTGTGCAGCACTGACAATATCCAGGTAAATGGTGGCCTAGGATTATAAACACTTTTGGACCATAAATACTGCTTTAAGATTCTTAATGCTATAAATTAAACTCCAGATTAATTTGGTTGTGTTTGATTTTCCTAACAGTCAAAAGGTTATGGCTGTGTTACTGAAAGAAAAGCTGAAGCAAACAAAATTAGTGACTTTTAACTTTCATGTGCTTGATTCATGGAGATCTACTGGTGCAGAAAAAGATATAGCCCATCTTTTTACTTTTCAGAGAAATCCAAAAGCTAGGCCTGTATTTGTACCTTAGGTTAACCTCTGCTTTCACTCTGTTAAACATGCATGACATCAATGATGACATTTGTTATTCAAAGATGATAGCATAAGATGAATGTGCATCAACAAGGGCACTAGTATGATGTCAGGACCAAGTTCTATGAAGTTCTAATGCTTTTCTGAAAAACACTAGAAAAAGTTTCATGGAGATAAGTCATACATGCTGATTTGTTGCTTATAAACAGCTCAAAGGCTATGTCTTTCCATTAGCTGAAAGAAAGATACCTACATTTCTTTAAAAAAAAAAAAAAACAAAACACAGCACATTTGTCTGAAATCAGTCTGAAGGCATCTATTCATCCTTTCTGACTGAAAGTGCTAAAAATTAATTAAATACTTAAGTTGATGTTTTACTCTAGCTTCATAAATACTGAATATTGAGATTGAGCAGCTCAGAGATAATAACTGGCGTAAGCTCTAGAATGTTCAAACAGCACTGGAATTTTGGAGTTTATTACTTTCTTAAAAATTTGAAATCTAGTTCCATAATACCTTTTCAGTGGTTTAATTTGTAATTGTACCAATTTTTAATTCAAAATATAAAAGCAGAGAAAACTGGAACTTCAATAAAGGTTACAAATAGGTGTACCCTTTCAGAACAACCAGTGATATAGCCCTACTACTGCATAAGGTCCAAGCTACTATAGTCTTACACATGTGTCATACCCACATGTGGCCTTCTTATTAAAGGGGTATTTTTTTAGATAGATACATATTGAATGTTACATCTGAATCCCAGTTCTGTTTTCCTTCAAAGTTTGGTTTCCTTTTGTCTTACAAATTTGCAGTGTCATGAAATTAGGCAGGCAGAGATCAGTTGTACAGAAAAGGGAAATATAATGGAAGATGCACAAATCTGCAATCAAATTTATCCCAGGAACATCACCACACAGACTGAACTGTCCCAGGAGCAGGCTAAAATGAAAATGATAGGTTTGTCCCATTTGAGGATATTTGCACCTCACATATTGAGCCAAGCATACGCAAATTTCTTCATCTTGTACAACTCATGATTACAAGAGAAGAAAGATTTCCTCCTGGATTCACCTGATTGGAAAGCATAAATATCCAGAAACTGTCAAAAATATAACCTGTCATTCTTAATTTAAAATGTAATAAATCAGACTCTAAAGGATGATAAGCAAAATCCTATTGTAGTAAAAAGCCTGAAGCAAAAAGTAATAAAATTACTTTCAGAAAAAAAAAAAAAAAAAGGAAGAATGTCACAGAGTTTTGCTGAATAAACTTAACCTTTTGTAGCATAAAGTCTATATGGCCATCTGGTGGATTTACAGCTTTTCTGTATCTGACAGTTTGCACCTCAAAAACTTCCATCTGCATGCATATTATCTGAACATGGACTGTCATAATGAAAGCTAATCAAACCAGTACATGGGTCGGCTATACAGATCAAGACAATGATGAAATTGTAAATAACCAGCAACTGAAAAATTCAATTCATTTTAGAGTTTCATCTGACTGCTATCAAAACATCAGTCAGTATATACACTGATTTAAACAGAGGCATCACAGCCTCTGACCATGAAAGCCTCATCCAGGTTACAACAGTACAGGTGTTGCCTCCATTTCTCCAGTGACAATGGGTTTTACCTGGTGGTTTAGTTTGGTTGCAAGGGCAGAGAACTATTTTTGCTCTAAGAATCCTTAATGTCAGTTATCACTTCGGAAAACATTAAGGCCAATTACATGTAATGGAAGGTTTTCTTGAGGTTTCCACATTCATGTAAAAGTGCAAAGAATTATTACTGTATATAGTATAATTCTAAAGCTACAGCTGTATTATTAATCATATAGACTGAACTTTATATTGCTTACAGAAACAGAATGCTTCAATGAGCCTTCAGTATGCATTTGAAGGTTGTGTACCTATTAAAACATCCTAAGATGTGCTTTTCCCTGCCAGTTACACTGCCTGATCAAGAAGGGAAAAAAAATGCAACTCTCTTCTTCCTCAGATTCTGTGAATTTTCATGTAGTCAGAGAGAAGCAGAGACAGACAGCCCATCTTCCAAATTCAGGAGCTATGTGTTCCCCTATTCTGTACATGATGAAGGTATGTAAACCAAAGCTGCTTTTACATCTCTTTTAAAGTATGTAAAAAGACATTCTTTTATTCCCAGCCTGTATTAGATGTTCATCAGGGGTTCTAACACTGAGCTGTCATTACTACTCCTGTATTCTGTAAGCACCCTTACCTGTAACCAGAATTTCTCATGAGGACTGTGATCATGAAGATTGTCATGTATTTTAAAACTAACAGGAGTTACTTATTCACAACACAATGGTGGCAGAAGAGAATTCTTTGGGGGCTTTGTCACTAACACTTCCAGCAAGGAGAAATGTCCAGTAAGAAGAAGCTTGAAACGAAATATTTCTGCTTAAAGAGTTACTTTCATGCTTATTTATCTATCTGAAGTTATGCAATGCTTTCAGTTGTTCATGCTCAGATCATTCATAGAGGAACTGTCACCCACCTCTAATGATTTGCACATTCCATTTAGTATTATTGCTCCAGTTCAACAAATGCTTGGGGAAAACTTTTCATTGATTTGTAAATTGCAAAAGAATGAATTTAAAATGCAATTTTTACCAATTAATAGATTTATGGAATATTTAGGAAGATTATTTTTTGTCACGCTCAAAACCAATAGGAGATATCCTAAAATACAGCTTCTGAAATTATGTTCAGTTCTGGAGGGTTATTGCTAGTATATTTCACCTGTGGTTTCCAAAGTTGAACTCTCTTTGCAGCAAAAATATAACAAATTTAATTGCTTGGAAATGAGACTACTATCAAATATGAAAACATATAACAAAGGGCGACTGACACTCAGAGCGAAATATCCTGATATTAAGCCATATTCAGATACCATGCACGTAGAACACATCGATGTCAAAAGTCACCGTGGACTATGTATAGCATTTAAAAGCTGTCTTAAAATATCAAATTACACGGAAAGTACTGTGATATTTTTAAGTGTCCTTGTAAGAAAAGAAATATTTTTAGTTTTAATTTCATCTGGAAGAATTCCTGCTCTCTGAAAGTATTTTGTTGTCCCAAAGTGCTCTGGTTTCCCTCAGGCTTCCCAGAAGTAACAATCCCTGCCCTGGTATGAGAAGGGTCTGGGCTGAGAAGTGAGAAGTCCTTGCTCATGGGCAGATCTCTTTGCTCCTGCTTAGGACTCCTGAGAAGCAGAGTCAGACAATTATCATTTGACAGCAGCTAGTGCTGCTTGCTGCCACAGGTCACCTGGATTCTGAGGGACTTGACCCTTTCCCTGCACTACAGTGGAAAATACTATGAGGTTGCTTATGGAGTAGCTATGAAGCTAATGCAAAGTCAGACAGGATTGCCATGCAAAGGCACTGGAATTTTTTAGACAGGATTGCCATGCAAAGGCACTGGAATTTTTTAAACCAATTTTTTTTTTTTTTTTACCTATAGCAGCAAAACCACTCAAATGAAGACTTACTTAGAAAAAATTCTCAGGATAGCATTTCTGGTAGAAAAGCATGGCCTCCCCCAAAGTGACTTCATGTTTAGACAATGGTCTTCATTCTAAACCCAGCTCTGCCCCATCTGGAACAGATTTCAACTCAGATGAGCTTTTCATCACTTAGCTATTTCAGGATAGGTATATTTCCACAGTTTCTGTTGGAGCTAAGCTATTTAAATGCCTGCTGAATTAAAATCACGTACCAAGAAAAAAAAAATATTAGGGAGATGGGAAACAGCACGACCAAATAGGAATTTTTATGTCTAGAATTCACAGCTTAGAAATATTTATAAAGAACTAGGACTGACAACATAAGTTAATTGATGGAAGCAGAGTTCTTTTATCCTTTTCATACAAGTCTTATTTAAACTGTCATAACTTCATCTTCCCTATATTCCCCAGCAGCAAGCTTTCCACATGTTTCAGGATATCTCAAGTCAGGCAGAAAACAGTATTACTGGATAACATTTCATCAACACCTTTGTCAGGTTAAAATCTTGATCTCTTCGCAGACAATATTATCAAAATAATGACACTTTGTTCACCTTTACCTCTCAGGGAGATTCAGCAAATCTGTCAGAAAATGTTACTACAGCAGTCATGGTTACTAAAGATATTCCAGAGAGTGGCAGATGCAATTTTCCATTTTTCTGAGACATCAGATAGTTTAAAGTAAACATTACTAAACTGTTGATATTTCACAGATTTTGTCTGGCATCCATTCCTCACCAAATTTCTTTGAGGCTGGTAAATGGTTATTATTTTGTAGTCATGTTGGAAAGTGGAGGACATACACACAAAATATTCAGCACAAGAACATCAGGCAGGTTGCTCTGAAGGACTGAAATGTTACATCCACTTTTGCCTCCTTTTAAAAAATTTTGTTGCATGAATATATGGTATTTATGCATGTGTATATTACAAGATCTTCAAGTCAATTAAGCAGATACTTACTATAAGAAAGCAGTCATTGTATCAGACCAGTGGTAGAATCCTAAGAAAGGAAAGTTCGTACAAATTCATCATATTTATAGCTTTAGTCTATCTCTATCATAGAGTGCAAATTGTCTGACCTTTATGTACTACAGTAATGTAGAAAGAGCTTCAATTAGCAAGTGTTTGCCTTGCACAAATGTTATTCAATAGCTTTTAATGATACTACCAAGTATCATTACAATAATGGGTTTTGCTCATTTTACAACAATGGAGATGATTTTAGCTAGTAAAGTTAACTGGCATAAAATATAAAGTGAAATATAGAGCTGAAGGAGCTGTGGGACTAAATTAGAACTCAGAACAAACTGATCTGATATTTTAAAAAATTACACAATACCATATGTGCCAAAACAGATCAAAATACAAATTAAAATTCACATAATTGTCTTCCATTGCCTCCTGTCTACAGATTCTCTTATTCAGTCTCACCAAGCCCCTTCCTGTTGCCCTGATCAGCAAATTTCCTCTTGCTTTGCACTGAACTTGTCACAATTCCTTGTGGACAGGTTATTTTTAGATAAAAAAGAATGTTTTGTTACAATAAATCAATAAATAACTTTCTTCTCACAGTCTAGCACAGTCTCAGCCAGAAAAGGAGATATTTAACCTCAATGCCAGTGATAGTGTAGTTAATAGAATCTGTAGATGGTACAAAGAGATCATATGCTCTTGAGGTGTGTTACCTGGTGAAAGAGAGGACAAGTCACTTTGGGTCACTAAATGCCATCTGTGAGCACTTTGACACTGTGTCAACTCATCATGTACTGCCTGCATGGAAAGAAGAAGCCGTGTTTTCACAAGAAGGTGGGACTGAAGTCATATGGAGATCAGAACTGGTTCAAAAAAGCTGAAGTGATCATTTATGTCCTTAGTCAAGTAGTCTGACTTTTTCTTCAATTACTTTTTCGTATTTTTACAAAAATCAAATTCCCATCTAAGTAGAGGAATCAAATTCTTATCTATTCTTTTTACCTTTCTATGCATAGAAACAGAAAACAAAGACAAAACCATTTTAGTATGTTTTGAGAGTTCTATTTTAACATCCAAACATTTTTTTTTAATGTCTACAAACTCAGTTATGACCTTTTTAATTCTGAATTAGTAGCTACAAGGAATTAATGGGGCCTAACTAATCCACTTCACATTCACACCATTACTTTATTTTGATACATTTTCTTTACTGTTGCTATGTTGACAAAATCTTAACAAAGACTAATACATTGATAGAAAGCATATTACAAAAAAATAAACCAAAAGGTCATTTGCTTAATTAGTCTCTGAAAGACAAATATCGTTACAAGCATCACTACTGTTAGAAATGTCACAAGCCAAATGTAGTAGATACATAGGAAATATTTATGAAGAGATATAGTATAAGCATCCTTATTAAATTTGCCACTGTATGTACTTCCAATTGGTTTAACAAATGAAATATGAAGAAGACAAGATAAAACAATGGGAATTCATTATGCAGTACAGGGAAGTGATCAGTAGTACAAAGATTTTAAAATCTTTTCCAATCCACTTTTTTTGTGTGTGTGTGTGGTGTTTTTTTTTTTTTTTCAAAGATAGTACAGAACTGGGGAAAAAAAAAATCCATAGAGAATCAGGCAAAAATGTAATAACTCGTCAATCTGTTAAAGCTGAAGTATTAGGCACGGTGAAAAATGTAAAAACCCTAACTACTAGCATATTGAACTGGACCTTGTCAACAGTGATGATTATGTGCTCTCACTGTTTACAAACACATCTCTTCTGATTCCTGTTCCGAACCTCAGTTACACGTGTTTAACAGAAGAAACAATAAAACAACATCTACAGAGGGGTTTTCAGAGGAAGTGGTAGGGAGAGCACAAAATCAGAGAATCACTGAATGGTTTGGGTTGAAAGGGAACTTAAAGATCATCTAGCTCTAAGCCCCCTGACATGGACAGGGACACCTTCCACTAGATCATGTTTCTCAAAGCCCCATCCAACCTGGCCTGGAACACTGCCAGGGAGGGGCAGCCAAAACCTTTCTGGGCAACCCATTCATGGCCATGGCAGCTGTGAAGCTGAACACAGGCATCCATGGAGGCTACGACAAGAGGAAAAAGATGGAGAGCAAAAGTAGACACTTTAAATAATGTGTTAGGAAATGAAATGACACAAATTGTGAGCAGATGGAGTGATTTAACAGAAAAGTGCCATTCCCCTTCTATAGCGTCCATTTTTCTGACTGAGTTTTCTGTTTAATGTATGACTTCAGGTTTTGCTCTCTGGCTTCCAGACAGTGATTCATCTCACCTCAGAATTTCAAGTGATGGCGAACTCAGCATTTGGCAGCCAAGTGAGTCTACACTGTTGCCAGGACAGAGGCTCCTTCTGCCAAACTTCAATCATTTACCTCTGAGGAGGTTTTGTTAGACCTTCCTCAATGTCAATAGAGAAAAATAAGCAGTTTTAGAGAATGATTCATCTAACATATTTTAAATGTCTACTCTGGGTTGAAATTAATTCCTTTCCAAAAATGTCTATTTCTCTTCACTGACCAGTGAGGCAGCTTAGAATGACTAGCTCAAATATCCATGTCTAGACTGTAGCCCATGCCTGCATTCCTTTGACGAATCCCATCCAAGACGTCAAAAAATGAGAGGGAAAACATGAAACTGTCTGGTTATTTGAAAACAAACAAGCAAAAAATCACTGGACCTTTTATGAACTATATAGATATTTATGAACGATTACTCTTAGTATCAGACAACATGCATGCCTTTGGGATGCAAAAAACCCCTTTATTTGGGAGGAGATTAAATAACCAAGAGCAATTATATATTGCCCGACAAAAATCTTCATTGTCACATCTTTGGCTTCATCTGTAATAAAATCAATCAAAACCAGAATACATAAAGAACAAAAAAGCAAAGCCACTACCGCTGTTGTGACTGCTCCTAATGTCATCCCTATGTTTTGTTCAATAGGTTATCAGATTATCAGGAAATTTTTAATGACAGTTTTCAACATATGACAAACCCCTGCTTTATATTTGTAGATATATAATAATTTCTTGGGGTTTTTTTAATTGACATTTTAACCCAAATTAATCCCTTGGCAATATTGAAAATTATCATTTTATTATTTTTATTTAGAAAAGATTTTCATTTCAGCTTGACTCCTTGGACAGATCAAGGGACTATGGAAATGGGTACTAGAAAAGTCAAATGCCATTTATGTTGACAATATTGATCTATAAAGACTAGACAAACAGCAGTGCCACCTACTGTTTAACTACAGAAACTCCTAAGGGCTGGGTCCAAGTACCTTATGTATGTTTTACAGTGGAAAGTTCACTTAGAGAAGGAATTACTTTCTGTAACTGACAGTGTAGCTTAAAAAAAAAAAAAGTTTGAAAGCAAAATTAAAAACAAATAGTTGTGTATGGGTGAGATCACTTCTTCTAATTCTGTGTTATTTTTTCAAGCAAATTATTCCAGTTGGGGAAATAAGAAATTTAAAAACATTATTTAAATTAAGGGATAAAGCGGAATGGCAACTGATTTCACAGTCAATGGTCCTTTGATTTCTTACGTGATTTTGAAATGTAACAGCAGCACTTGAGTTTCCTACACACATTCTCACTCACTCACAACACATGAAATTAACTTGCAGACTGAGGTATTCTTGAAGTAATGATTTGTTTTCACACAGATGACTTTCAGAAAATAATTTTATTTTCAGATTAATTGATAAAGGGCATATAAAATACTAGTGGATCTTCTTTGGAGGAAATGTTTGTACTGACATATTTAATAAGGTATTCAGGAGTAGCTCTTACCATAGGGATAGCGGGGTCCATCTCCACAATAACTTCATAACCCCTCAGTAGTTCTTTGAGTCTGATTTCATCCCTGCATCAGGCTGAGGCATGGCACACACTGTGATGAAGCCCAGCACCACAGATGCCAGGATAGGAAGTGCACCGAGCCCGCATATCAGCCTCCAGTCAGGATTTCTCTGCTATCGCCCCAAACCCCTACCCCTGCCCCAAAAGGCAAGGGTCAAGTGGGGCTGATCATGGAAAGTACAATGAAGGAAAAAGTTACTAGGTCCTTTGGGAAGTAATGGACATTTGGGGTCTGGGGATGTTTTTGCAACTTATAACTAACTATCCTCCTCTTGTATAACCCAGGTAATGAAGAACCTATGGCGATCTTGGTTGGTGTGTTTGTTCTCTTAAACCTCAGTTGCATTACACAAGTACACATATACACACTAGCCTATTACAAAATCATCTGTTGAGATCATCACCAGTAAAAAAAAGCCTTAGAGGGGGTCCTGGAGACACCATTCTAGAAAGCTGTGAGTTTATATTCCCCATCCCTCTTGAAGAATGATTACAGTATTCCAGTAATACATGACTCCCTACATGTAGGATTCATGTTAATTGTTGAAGCCACTTGACAGTGAATCTTCTTATTCAACCACCTTGTGCACCTGAAAGAAGAGAGGCCATTCCATTCAGAGTGAGTCGCTTCATCTTAAGATACAATATGAGCTGATTTAGCTTACTGCAAATGAATATCAAAGTTTGCTTTAAATTAAACAATTAAAAAAAATGGCCAAAATTAATAGGGCAAGAAGATCTTTAATGTGGACCTTGCAAAATGAAGAATTTCAATCCTCATTTCAGAGTGATGCTTTATTTTAAGATATATGACAATTATTTTTAATAAAGCATAACTTCACCTGAAATGTTTGGTTTTGTGTAGAAACTAGGAAGTGTCTATTCACTATCATTCCATTTGAACTAACTCCTGGGCACATTTGCTACGTGTGACAAAGAAAAGCACAGATTAGCTTTACAGGCTAAGTGTCAGTGAAGACAAATTTTCTAGTCTGAAGTGATCAGTTATATACCACTAAGGGTAAGTAAACTCATCTTACTTCCCATATCAGTGGCACAGTGATAATCAATATTGAAAACAACTTTTAATATTATAACGAGATTATAATATAAATATGTAAATAAACAAGCTAAACTTGTGGGAGATGTAAAGCTGCTGAAAGGCTGACGTAGTAGAGTATCCAGGTGGCAAAATCAGATCAAATGTATGATTTAAATAATGCTACTCTGTTCAATCTAGATAGATGAGGCCTTTGGATACTGAGGAAGAATTATCTTCTCTTTAATATTTAAAAGTAACTTGAATATGTCATCTTTGGACTAGATAGCAGCTGTGAGTCAACCCAGGGGAAATCTCACCCTCAGTCTTTTTGATAGCTACTGTTACTCAGTTTTAATTAAAAGAATGCTCCAGATAAAGCACAGACAGGTGCAACGGAATAAAAAAGAAGAGTACCTTGCCTACTCAGCTTGATCAAAGTGAATTTAAGTGGCACCCAAGTGATAAACTGGAGGCAGAAAGGAACAGACAGAAATCAAGATAAAGACAAACTTTAATCAACACAATCATGAAAAACTAGTGTTGTGTGCTCCTCGTAAACAGTATTGTATCATTTTATTTAAGGAGCCTTAAATTACACAATGTCAGTAAGTCTCCACAATAATTATGTTTTGTTTACTTACCTATGTCAATCACAGACTCACTGCTCAAATCAACTACAGGCTGTTTAGCTTGCAAAGTGTATCATATAAAGCTAGTATACACCGTTATGATATGACTAAACTCAAATTTCCTTCAGGCTTGGACTGAACCTCTGGTAAGGTTCAGCACATCTAACCAACTACTACATACTACTCAAGTACTATTTAGGATAGTACCTTTCTGTTCAGAAAGGCGGAGACTGTTAGCCTCTGCCTTGAATAATTTGCTTGGCTTAAATCAACTAAATAGGAAAACTGTCTCTATCTTTTTTTTTTTTTCTGATTCCATCTGAGAGGCCATATTATAGGGCTGCATCTGGAAAGCCCATTGTTCAATGGACTTCTGGCAACTTATGTTCCAGCTTTCCAAATTGCAGCTTAAGACAGGTTCTTATTTCATAGAATATGACACATAAAAGACTTCTTGAGCATTTCTAAGGACAATTTAAATTAAGTAGTTTCATGGGTTTCCCCCCTTTAGACAAAATTCTGTGATAAAGGGTTATTCACCAGTTAAAGTCTTCCATTTAATAGATAACAGATTTTAGATTTCTAAAATGCAGTCAAAATAATGATGCAATGTCTATCCAGATGATAATGATGGTTTTCTTCTGCTTACATAGTGTTGAGAGGCTCATCTTCAAATACTGGGAGACACTGCAATTATTCATCTTTTAATCAAAAGAATAGATAGAAACTGGTAAGTAGCAATTAATAATATAATGCCACGGTAATTACTATAGTAACTAAACTTAATTGTTTTCTTGAGCAGCATTTTAATCTACTTTCTTTGTCACTTTTGGGTGTTTTTCTGACATTGATATATCATCATTTTCATTTCCTCTTCACACTTTTGGATCGAATCTGGTATAGCTTTCTGGAACTTTTAATTTCAAGTACATGAATCTAGCTCTTCTTCTCAGTAATCAAAAATTCTTCTCTTTTTTGCTTTCTCTGGAATTTGACTCTCTTTTTATAGGCAATGACAAACGCAGCAATTAACGCAAGCTGTACCTATTCTATAAAATTCAAGCCCACTCTTAATTGTGGACTGTTCCTTCACTGTTGCCTTGGCTTTAGTGATGTTACCATTTTCTAACAAAGTTCACTAGCAAAGATGTAGTCCTGGTGTTTTGTATTTGTTTCCCAGAGACTTGAAAATAATCAGGACAGGAACTGGAAAAAAAAAAATTAATGAAAAAAATAACTGCACTCCCTACTCTGAGAAATTATCTTCTCAATTGATGCCCAAACTGCATTTCACCTGCACATTTATCTACAGTAAAACTAAGTCTTTATTTTTTTAGCCTTTGTTGTAGGTATCATTCACAAAATACATACTTTTAAAAAGTATTTTTCCCAAAAAATTTTCTTTGGAAATTCACCTTAGAAAGACTCCAGTCATGACTCAGTTATGCACTGGATCTATTCTCACCTTGCCTTTCAACAAGGTGAACTTAATTTTGGTTTTATTTTTCCCCTTTTCATTAAATATTTCAGTATTACGTCTATATCATTTGGAGAAGATCTTTGCTAGAGGTTGCTAACTCTAATTTAATAAAATTGGCTATTAGTATCACAGCTGGTTTCCAAGCCAGCTGTTGAACTTTGCCTTCTGAAAGCCTTCTGCTACTGTTTTCTTACGAGTCTCAAGACATCCCCAGCTTTGTTAAAACATCGTTTCTCCCACAGTTCCTTTGCAGCTAGACATTTCCACCTTAATTCCCCACCCCACTTCTACCCTATGAAGTCACCAGTCCCCCTCCAAAACCAGTTGGGCTTTTTTATCTGGAAGCACCTGTGTTCTTCTGAGCTCACTTTTTGAAGGGACAATTCTTACATTTGCTTTACCTGTGAGTTTCTATCTCCTGTAATAATTTCTCTTTGTGTCCCTGTTTGGACACCCTAGCCAAGCATAGTGGTTCTGCAAGCAGGATATACCTAGTTTAGAAGTACAAAATTTATTTATTAGTTATCATACACAAGTGATCACTACTAGGTTAGGCATTAATATGCTTACCGCCTTTTTATAAGACACATGCAGAGTCTCTGCTAGTCGGGCAGGCAAGAGTCAGGAGGAGGAGGGGCAGTTCCTGCACTCCCTGGTACACAGCCACAGTCGTGCCATCTTCTGACACCCCGTTTTTTTTTATGATTTTATACTTGCCCATGTCAGTGCTTTTCTTTGTCTTACCCTGTCTGTAACTTTAGCTTTCTCATCTCACATGAATCTCCTCTTCAGACTTCCTGTCAGTTTGTTTGTTTGTTTTTTTTCCCCAAAACTCAGCAATTTCCTCAGAAGTCTGAGTCATGATTACATAGGTGTGCAGTATCAGCAATGGGCCTGACATCCTCAGAGGACAGATGCCCAAACAAACTTCAAGTCATGGGGAGTCACACTCTTCTTTTTTAGTACTGAGATTACTGTGACAACAGGAGGTAAGGAAATTAGTTAGTTCTAAGTGGCTACCAGTCAAACCCATAGGTTTGAGTACCAGTTGCTCAACGGTAACCTATATGCTCACGCTTACCCCATAAGAAAAGCTTATCCTTTTCCTTATAATCCACCAGCAGACATTTCTTCAGATCTTAACATATTTCAGTAAATCATTACATTTTCTTGAAGTTTTCAATCCAAGTATAAGCATTTGGATCTAGGCCAATTCAAATTAATGTTGAAAAAAAAATTAAATCATTTAATGACACCTATCCATAACCAGAATTTTCCATCCTCCCCATTAAAATTTATTATGCAGAGCTCATTGAAAAGAGACATTCCGTAGGAGACATAATTTTTAAATACATACACTTTTGAATTATACGCGTAATGTCTTTGTCAGTAATAAAGTCAGACTTTCAAGTTAAGTTGCACTCTCAATGATTTTCTTTATATGTCTCCTCATTTTCCATGTAGGACTCAATCTGTGAAGTAAGAATTCAGTCTTACTGGCAGAGACCATTATAGTAGTCACACCACTAACCAACTTAGTCGTGCTGACGAAAAATGTAAGAAAGTTAAAGTCACATTACCAAAAGCTAATTTTGCTGCTGTAGCTAAGGCCTGTTAAGGGAACTACCAGCTCCTCCTGTAAATATGGGTAAAGAGTTCAGTGTGATTGAAAGAGAATGTAGTAACTCTGCCATGAGATGGTCTGGTTGCCGTAACACAATCCCAGGCCACTGTCCTGGAACTACTGCTTTTAGTTGCACTTTTGTTGCATTTGAAAAGACGCCCACTTTAGACAACAAAAGCTGCCAAGGCTGCCCCCCAAAACAGCAGCACCTCCTATCCCAAATCCATGCCAGCCCCTCCCATATACCAGTAAAAAGTAGTAATGGATGCCAGAAGTGAAGGAGGCTCATCTGTGGGAAATCTAACTCATATAGTTTAGTTTTAACCCCGGTCAGATGCCTGGGAGAGTTCACACGTCTACTTTTCTGTCACAGGCATCTTTGCTCTCCCGTTTTCTTCATCCGCTGTTGGCTACAGGATCTCTCTCCATCTCCAATCTGTGTGGCACTTGTCTGTCGAAAGGGTGAGTGGACTCACCTTGCTAAAACAGAAAGACAAAACAAAAAGGGGGGAAAACCCAAACAGCTTTATTGTCGCACCGAGGTCACCCCAGCAGCAACTGGAAGGCCCTGCGGAGCGCCCGGCCGGGTACAAGGGCGGTGCTGGGGATGCGCGGTCACCCGCCCACACGTCGCCTCCCGGCAGCAGCGAGAACCGGCAGGGTGACAGCGTGAGGCGGGGGGAAAGGCACTGCGCGGCCCTTCTCCCTCGGGAG
>NW_020799091.1:76412149-76415538 GCF_003259725.1 Athene cunicularia | reverse complement strand
GGGCCGGGCCGGGTCCCTCGGAACCCGCCGCCGGCGCGGAGCGGGGGCCCGAGCAGCCGGGGGCCGTTCCCGAGGGAGGTGGGGCCGTTCCGCCGCGGCCAGGGGCCCGGGCCCCGGTGCTGCGTCACGTAGGCTGCGTTAGAGCCCCCGCAGGGCCTGGGGCAGGAGGCTGGACGGGGCAAACGGGGAACGATCGGGGGTTTGATCTTAAAATTGGAAAGGACGTGGCCTGCTTAAAAACCGCTTTGCTGTTGTAAGTTTACAGGTTTAAAAGACGCAGTGACTTTTCTTCACTTGCCACTTGACGTTCGCTGTTACATTTAAAAATTTTGTCTCGTTGTTTTATCTCTTTTGCTTGTTTGTATCGGTTGTTCACTGAGCAGAAGTGGAGGGAGGAAAAACCAAATTGCATTTTATCTCATGGCACACAACGTGAGTCGGAAAACCTGAAACCCACTTACTTGCTGGGGATTAAATTTGAAGTTGATAGTATGCCTCCGAGCACATGCCTACACAGAATCACACAGGTTTGCTTGCAGTGGTAGTCAGGGCAGTCACCAGCTTTTCGTCTGAATAAAGGCATTTCCGCATGTTATTCTTTATGGTCAGAGTCTTGCTACATGTAAGCCAGACTTAGGTTTGATTTGTGAGTCACTCCTATGATATCCTTGTAGCATAGAAGATTACAAGGCTTGTCTTGTACCAGCCAGGATGCTTGAGTGTTTCTTACTAGGGTCTTGACATCAGCAATTGTTTTGAAGTTGCTGGAAGGCTCCTTGCACATTTTTCAGCTGAGGTAGAAGGAGCAGTGTGTTCACGTTGTTAATTATAAGGGACAGTTTGTTTGTTCTTTGCGTTATTAACAATTTTAGCCCTTCCTGTTCCTGAAATGAACAATTGACTTTATGGTGAGTGTTGAACACCACGGCGCCAGATGGAGGCTGGTGAGAGAGGGAGCAGCTATGGAACCAAAGTTCTGCCTGGAATTGTTTCATTGTCAAGTGAATCAACTGTTAATGCATCTGTGTTTTAAGGGAGAGGATTGTGAAGAGGGCCTTGTTACAGTATCAGCGCCTTGATGTGCAACTACCTTTCAATTGCTCCTCTTTATTTTTTTTTTTCCCTATCGGAGTGTTTTAAAACAGATTATGTCTAGAAGAGGGAAGGCTTCTACAGTGTACTTCTGTGATGTCCAAGCTCATCTATTGATACTTCCTTTGTAACTCCATGGTAAAACAGCTTCTGAGAGTATCACTTTGGTTACTACGTCATCTGGATCCAGAGGTCACTTTTAAGAAAATGTGGACTGCCAAAGGTCTTCGTAGTGCTCAAATAATGTTGCTTCAGTTGAAAGCAAGCAGACTGTGTAATTGCATGTTTCCAAAAGCTCAGCAGTACTGGATTGGAATTCTAAACTTTTGCACCATAAGAGCACCACATAACGGAGTTAAGCTCCAGGTAAGTGTTTTTGTGGTGCTCTAGATATAAGTGATGTGCGTCAATACAGTGATAATATAAATTCTGTTAGAATCTACAGAGCTAAGCTTTTGGTCTCGCAGCCTTATTTATGAATTGAAGATGCCTTAGTATATTGAGGTAAATGGACAGACAGCAACAAATTGCAGGAGAACCAGTGTTTCAGAAAACTTTTTGTGTTTGATAGTTCTAAGTTGGGGAGAAACTTTTTTTTTTTTTTAATTTATACTTTAGACAGTACTGCATGATAACTGAAAGGTATATTAGTTAGAGACAACTGTTTAGTGAAGAATAGGACCAGAGTTCTCTGGAAAACGTTTTAATAATGCATATTGCACAAAAAAGGGAAGAAAAAAGTCAATTTTTATTGGATTCGTAAGGGACAGCAAAAGCATAAGAGCTTGATTATAAAAATATCTGTGGATATACACAAACATAGTGGGAAAGGACACAAAAGTAAGGCTAATCTTGGGCACTGACAGTTCCAAATGGCAGTGTTTTTCTAGATGTCTTAAGCTTTTATCTTTAAAATAAAAGTTGCAGCATGTAGGAGAGAAATAGTGGAACATTGTGGTTTCAACTAGTTTAGTGGGGGCTGAGCAATTGAGAAATGAATCTAGATGGTTTTACAACTACTTTAACTTTATTAATCTGTCATAAGATGAACGTGATTTATCCTTAATTTACCTGTTGTTTCTCTTTTTGATAGTAATATTTGGCTGTATGATTGTAGGTTTCCAAGATAAATGATAAACAATCAGTATTAGATCCAAGAATGGCTACTAGTGCAGGTGGAACTAAAATAGCTGCTGGAAAAAGTCCCAGTGGGGTATACGATGGAAGCCAACATTCATTAGAAGGTATTGAATCTTTTGCTACTCTCCTTAAGAAGTCAGCTTTCCCTGTCCACTCTAGACATCTTGTATTAATGATCAAGATGGTCTAAACTCTTGAACTTAAAGGTTTTGTTAGATTCGATGCATTTATTTTTTAGTTTTAAGGGGATTATCTACAATTTTTATAGCTTGCAAAGACTCATGTAATTTTCCTGTCTTAATGGCTGATTGGATATGCACAGATTATTTTATATTATTATATCTTTTTTTTTTTTTTTTCTGTAGTATCACCAAACTCTTACAATGCTTATTTCGTGTGACTGGATAGATGCAAAACTTGGTTTTCCTGTTCTTTTGATAGCAGCTGTGGTGACTCTTAAGTAGAGAGCAGTCTGTTGGATGGGTTACTGGTTTGTGTGAGCCTGGTTTTGACTGGGAAAATCAATTTCTTGAGTATTCACTGAAGACTATAACAAGTGTGTGATGCTAGTGAACTTTTTTTTTTCTGTTATAAATGTGAAAAAACAAACATTCCTGTGTGAGTGGTGGTTTTGGATTCAGGAAAATTAGTAGCTACAACTATGACCTTTATTTTAGCAATGTTGTCTGACTAAACAGTTCTTTCCCCATAACTTTGCTTGTCTTGTCATTCCTAGCTAATAACTAATCCTCAAATGTGCTGTTATGCATCATACATTTTAGCTCTTATGCTTCAGGGTGCTTGGTCATTCTCATTCTATGTATATTTAATTTTTGTTTGTAAAGGTATTTTAGTCAGCTGCTTTGGGCATTTTCAGCTTTTGTTTACAAATGGGATGACAGGGAGGTAGTTATGACTGGTTAAGACACTGAGATCGTACTCTGTTTATACAATTATATTGCTCAGGAAACAGCAGTATGAGAAACTGTTGTGCTATTTCGTGTGATTGACAATTAGGAAGACAGTACCTATCTTGAAAAAGCTGTATTGTACTGTACCATAATTCTGTAGAGGCTTTTCTCCTTACATACATTCTCTTGTAGGTTTGCATTGCAAATGGATGAGATACTGCTGAGTAAACAGAAATGCCCCCCCGC
>NW_020799091.1:76350780-76412099 GCF_003259725.1 Athene cunicularia | reverse complement strand
CCTGTATATTTTTAGTCACCAGTGATATTTTTTTTTTTTCTGATGTGAGAATCTTTTAAATAGAACTCATAGGTCTGTATTTATTCTTGAATGCTCCTGCAGTACCTGTAGAGTTGTGAGATTGAACAGCCCCAGTGTCCTTCTAGTTTCTTCTTGTACTTTTCTTATCCATCTGGTTTTTCTTTTAGACAACAGAAGCATACCTATCCCTTTAACCACTTCAAATCTTTATGTTTTGAAATTTGCCTACCATGTAAGTTGACAACATTTTTAAAAAGCAGTGTCAAAGGCATTTGCTTTGCCCTGTTTACATCAGATCAATATAGTGTGTGCACTGTCCAGCTGATGTACTTCTGCATCTTTTTAAGGTTCATTGATATTTTTTCTTAAGGTATGCCAATATGATAACTTTGAGTGGATAATATCTTTATGGTCAGAATGCACATTAAACCCTCTAGGAATGTTTGTTCTGAACTCTTGTGGAACAGGTGTTTCATACCATTTTTAAGACAGCAAGATTTCTGCTGTTTGTTCAAGCAGCTGAAAAAATGTTCTGTGTCCAGATGTCACTGTGCTTCTATTTCTGGAACTCTGTAAGAAATTGGCAGGGAATAGTTATACTGTAGACTTAATTAAATTTCTCTGTTTGTTCTCTTGGGAGTTGTTATAACCCTACTATTCTTTTTGATCAAAAGAGCAGTGATCTACCAGATCATCAAAGCAAAAGATATTTGAATCACACTGTCTCTGAAATACACCATTCTAAATTGCAAATCAAGTGTTGCCATGGCATATTTGCAAGAATCAAAAGAAATGGGAAAGTTTATATTCTTATAAAAGTGAGTATCTTGGATTCCTTTTTCTTGCTTTTCTGATTTTACAGGACATTCCTCTAATGAATGCTTTCTTATCTTTTCCTCTTACTCAGAGATTCCTTTGCAAGGTGAAACAACATTGCTTAATTGCATCTGTCAAGCAGATGGTTCATTATAGAGCCATGATTTTTATTCATCTGTAGCATCTTTGTAGATTAAGTGCTTTGTTACAGATTTGTTGTAAGAGGCCTTCAGTTCAATGTACAGAACCTCCTTGCAGGTAGATTCGTTGTTCTGAATGCAGATGTTAATGTTCTGTTATTTCTTCTCTATAATGCTGATTATTTGCAATACTCTACTGATCTTAACATTCTGAACAAATGAACAAATACCTGATTGTTCCACCCAGCAGCAGATACTAGTTATCACTTAGGAGCTAAACATTGCATGATTTTTAAATTAACAACTGGATAAAGCCCTGCTCAACCTGATTTGATCTGATAGCTGAGCCTGTTTTGAACAGAAAAAGTTGGGCAAGATACCTCCTGAATTATTCTATGATTCAGTGATTTTATTTTTTTTTTCCCCTCATTATTTACCCACTTGTGGGGTTGTTACATCTTTGGGCAAACCCCATTTCTCAGTTGCGCAGCTTGATGTAACCATTAGATCTGTCATCTGAACATGAATGTCATCTGCTAGTTAATGTTTCTACTAAAGTATTTTTAAATTTAATGTATTTGTGATATATACGCAATATAGACCTGGGAACTGATCCTAATTAATAAAAATGTAGTGCTTGATAACACACCCATGCTGTTGCTACTTTTGTTTTGAAGTTCTCTTGGGGAATCTGTAAAACTGTGCTGTATTTCATGCCATACAAGTCCAGTCTATCAAGTCCTTAACTGCTTTTTGGGTTGCATTCATTTAATCTTTTTGGACCTGAAATTATTCAACTCTTGAGTATGAGACTGGTAGCATTCTTTAACAGTATTCCTTTACTTGCAGTCGTAGTGCTCTTTTCTCTTTTTGCCATGTTCATCTCTCACAGAATCCTTCTGTCATTCAAGAAGCTGATGTGAATGCTCATTCATTAATCTCTTTCTGTCTCTTGGGTAGGGGAATGAAGAAGGAGGGAGGGAAGTATGGGACCTAAGTGTTACAAAATTAACTCTCATCAAAGAGTGAATGTCATGTATCCAGATACTCAGGAGAGCAGTGGTTACTCACAGTATTTGATAATTAGATAGGACTAAAGCTCATGGAAGAAAATAAAATTTACCCATGAAGTCTTTTAAGAGAAGGCACAGACATCTGACTTTAGTCAGTACATTTTCAGCAGTTTTTGATCTGAGATTCAAATCATCTCTTCAGTTTGCATAACCTCCTTTTCTCTTCTTGATTTAGAGGAAATGTACCAGACAGTTCTTTGTACAACGCAGTGTGATTGTTTTTTGTATTTGTAAGGATTTTTTCTTTTTAAAAAAACTAAATTTTCTTGCTGTAACTATGCTTTAGATATTCTTTTTAGTTTTCATCTTTTTCTGAACATCTAAATATTGTCCAGCAGGGAGTGATATACCTTTTAGAACACTTTGTTGATGAACTTTGCAGAATGTTTAGAAGATGGGTATATACATGCATATAAGCATACATATGCTTGCTTTTATTTACAGAACCTTATTGTTTTACACTTGTGTTTCTGAGTTACATTTCTTAGGTCCCTTAGACTTAATTCTTGGGATTTGTGCACCCTTATTTTGCTTGTTTATTTTCTGACCAATCAACTACATAAATGTAGTCATTATGTCATGTAATGTTTCGCATTAATAGTGTCTTGAGCCTGAAATCTCTTTTGGACAAAAATGGGAGTTAATTCTTCCATGCTTGCATTTCTTCCTAGTTAATAATGCAGTTGCTTTAACCAACTTCACCCTGCTGTCGGTGTGTCCTGTGATGCAAATGCATCTTTGCTCAGTGATTTGTAGAAGGCATGGAAACACCTGCAGCATTTGGTCAAACTCATGAGTTTCACTACCTGAAAAGAAGCCATCATGGCATCTTACTTGGAAGTTTGTTTAATTTTCATGCACTCTACAAAAAAAAAAAATAATCTTCAAAGTAGAGTTGTGTTTGTTCTTTTCCAGTAGAATTTTGAGTAAACTTTTTTATCTTCTATGCAGTACAATGATTTATCTTTAAAAGATCCTTTCTTTTAAAAAGTAGTAACAAGATTTATCATTTGCTTCACTGCAAATGCCTTTTTCTCACTGACACAGCAAGAGCCAACCTCACACCCTTTCTATGCAAATATGTTAGGTATGTTACAGTTATTCCCACTTACAAGTGGATATGCAAGCATTTCCCATGTAAAGGGGGTGAATCACAGTTGATTAATTTATGATAGTGTAGTATTTTAGCAGAATGGCTGATGGACCAAACAGTATGCCCTGGCATTATAAGATGTGCTTGCTTTCTGTTTTCTTTTTTAAAGAAAATATTAAACCTGGTTAGACCCATTCATGGTCTGATTTTAATCATGTTATGGGTAAAGCAGTTGAGTTTACTTATCTAGTGGTTTTGAAAGCTGTTTCTTATCTTTCACGTTATTCCCATTTCCAAGCTGAAGAGGCAATTTAAACCAAAATCTGTTGCTGTACATGTTTGCCTCTCTTCATCAGATTATTTCCAAAAGGAACATCTCATCAGCTATGTCATTAAGAACCAGAAATATCAAGTATATTCCTGAGGGTACTGATTTTTTTTTTTAGTCCCATTCATATTGAGACATACCTAAATATACTAGGAATTTATTTTTAATTCAATACTAAAATGATCTTTACAGTATCTTGTATAGCTATACAGTATAATCTGTGCAATATCTTATTCTCATAATTGTAGTTATTTTCAGAAACAGAAGAGCTAGTAAAATGCACAGCCTTATGTTTTGTTTTGGTTTTTAATAAACCACCCCTAACAATCTCCGTTTATGCTTCCCGTTTGTGATTTTTGTTAGTGTTAAAATCTGTCCTGGATACCTTCAGTGTGTGTGTGTGTTTTCATGAATTTTGTGCTTTGTATTTTACTTTGATTTTTTTTATTTCCTCCTTATTTTAATAGTGACAACAATATGTTGTGTGTTTTTCTTTTCTAAATAAGAAATTAAATAGGAATGTGTCTATTAATGATTACTAATAATACTAGTAAACAAATGAGTTCCAAAGGTGAAGGAAAAAAAATTCCTTTCTTAGAGAATTATATTGGGTTCAAGACTCTGTGTGTGTAAGGGGAGTATGATGACACAGTAGCCAGCAGCTGTGTAATTAATTTGATTTTACTTTAGGTGGATAACTGTTCCAACAGCATTCTTTTATCACTTTTGGATAGCTACTTTCTGTTTGTATGTCTTTGACAAATTAGATGAAAATGTGCAGTTAAGTTGTATATGGATATATTTATTGATTGAAAAAGGGATTTGTGCTAAGGAGTATTTTAGAGTTGTTTTCAATTTTGGAGATGTTAAACTAACTGCTACTTGTTTGATGTATTTGGTAATCAAAAGTTTTTACTGTTCTTAAATAAACTGCTTTTTGTTATGTAGATATAGTTTATTATGTGTTCTGTGCCAAAAGATGTATAGTATAAGATAAAATTAACTGATCCTTTTTCTAACTGTGAAACTTTTATTTCCACAGCAAAAATGAAACATATAAATCTGTCATTTGCAGCCTGTGGTTTTCTGGGTATTTACCACTTGGGGGCAGCAGCTGCTTTTTACAGTCATGGTAAGAAGTTACTGAAAGTTGTGAAAGCTTTTGCGGGAGCTTCTGCGGGATCACTGGCTGCCACTGTCTTATTAGCTGTACCAGAAAATATAGAGGTAAATTAATAAACTCGTAGGTATAGGACATGATCATTTGCAAGGATATTTTTGATATAATCATCTACCACTTTATTTTAGAAAAATATTTTGGTTCTTTTTCTTCTTGCTTGTGAAGGAACAGGACTCGTATATATTTTCATTAACAAAATTTGTGACTCATGGGCAAAAATGGTTATAAAGCAAATACTACTTTATTAAAAAAAAAATCTGTCATATGAACTTTATATTTTAAGCTATGTAAGTATTTATTTAACATCTGTGAATGTTGAGTTTCATGCAACCAGTGATACTTTAATATACCAAAGTGTATATGCACTTAATCACTGTTCATTACCAAGCTAATACTTGTTTCCTTGGCTAGAGGTAGGCTTTGTTAAGCAAATGCATTACACCATCCTTTCATCCTTTTGCGTAAGGAGATGAAAATGGTAAATGGAGTCTATCTTCATAAAGCTGAAGAACACCACACACTGGCTCAAATGTTTTCCTTGCTGTCTGTGCTCTATTAGAAAAGGTGGCTTGCGTACTTCCTTTAGAGTCAGTACAGTTCAGGATGTAACAGCAGTAGCCCCACTGCGAGCCAGGAGGGATTAACTCTCACAGCATTCTGTTCTGACATGGTGCATACATACATTATTTTTCTTCAGAGATGCCATTCTTTTCTCACCATGGTGTCATGTAGAGACAGCAAAGTTACATTCAAAGACTACTCTATTACAGGTTCTGTGGGAGAGCATTAGCTTTTCTTCAGGTTTGTTTGTTTGTTTTTCCCCATAGGTAAAGGCTGCTTTGCCCTTCTGAAGTGACTGTAGTGACTTTGTTTTAATATATGGAGAGGACTAGACCTTGCCAAAATGTTAATATTTCATTAATATTTCGAAGTATAATAAACAGCATTGTTGTGCGGGAAAAAGAGGATGTTAGATTTTTGTTCTAAGTACAGTTATAGTTTTCAGTCCAGTGAGCATCAGGTAGCTTTCTCCAGGCCTTGTTCATTAAAACTTTCACTGCATTTAATTCAAATAATAGTCCCAGCCAATACCACACTTTGCTACTGATCTTTCTGTCTGTTTGTTTCTGCTGGGATATGAACTTAGCTTGTGGAGTTCACTGTACTTCTGTTGCTTTCAGCAGTAAGTTCTTCCCTGGCTTCTTTCCATGCCCCTCCTCCCCCCAGGTGCATTCTTTATATGATGTGGTATTAGTCAAGTTCCATTCTGTTGTGAAGAGTACCTTACTGTTGTAGGGTGCTCAGGTGTTTGTCCTTTTCTGCAGCCTCTGACTAGTAGCTCAGTTTCAATCTTGCCTGGTATAATGCATACCTCTGACTTCAATTTCCTCTGTGGTGAACAGAGGAGCTAGCCTTTTCTTAGCCCAAGGAAGTTTTTCTGCTTATTGTAGGCTCTGGGTATGAGCATTTGTTCCCAGCCTGGTCCAGTTTGCAAAGATCTTTGTAAGTAAAAATATTAGAGTAGTTTTGGGGTTTTTTTTGTTTGGGGAAACTAAACCTATATTACATTGACTCTGATGGATTTTTTTTTTTTCCTTGAAAATATGTCAGTTTATTACAAAATGAACACTGTTTCATGAACTTTTTGGTTGTTTGGGGTTTTTTTAATTTACTTTTTAGTCATTATGTTATGTTGTTGAAATGGAAAATTGAGAGCTGTTTTTTGGGGGGAATAATTATTCCTAATTCTTACAGAATTTAGTAAAGGCAGTGTTGTGTACTGAATAGAGTGAACTTTCGTATCAGGATAACTGTATTATTATCTCTATAACATTTCTAACTTGAAATATTTTGTATACACAAATATAACTTTTACATAATTTCTTTGTCCTACCCCCAGAGATGACTGTTAGGCAAGATATAATTAGGACTTTCTCCATCTCCTCTGAAAGCTCGCATACAACCTTATCTTGGACAGAATGTAACACTGAGAATTTGTGGTTTTGATTGTTGCTGTTCTAGTATGACAGTTTGCAAATGTCCTTCTGTTGTATCTTGGATCTTTGTCACTGTTGAAAAGGCAAGGGACTTGACAATTCTAGGGAGGCTTATAGAGTTATAGGTAAGTACCTATTTATTTCAAATCATTTGATCATTTTTAATACCAATCTTGCTTAACTTAGTCAAGTAGTTACAATTTCTAAATGTGTACTCAGTCACTGTTTAAAATTTAGATGGATTGTTTAAAGCTTCTAGCACTAAAATTATAAACAATTCATAGCTGTAAGAAGTTGTCCCTTTTGGCAGCAAGAATTAAGATTCTAGGTTATGGTCTGTTCTTAGTACTTGCAATATGGAAGGTAGTTTTCTGTCACTAACCTAATTTTGGATTTATCCAGCTCCCTGTTACTCTTAGCTCGTCATCACATTATTAAAGCATCTTAGATATAAAGATCATAGTTCTGAGGTTCTTCTATGTAGGGCTTTGTGGGTTTCTTTTCCATTTAGAAAGAAGTGTCTGAATGTCCCTCTTTCCAGCTGATTGACTACAGAAGCCTAACTGTTTAATATAGAATAATTTCAAGACTTGATGCATATAACTAGTTTTATGTTTTTGAATCGGCTTGGAACTGGCAATGGCAAGTACTTCGTAGAGTAAAGGTGCGAATCTAACCTATGTGAAATTAATTACCACAAATCTTTACACTGATTGTTGCTTTAAGAGGTATGAACCTCTTAACATTTTTGATACATTGATTCAAAAGCCATATAAAGTGGGTCCAAGAACTACATTTCTATCTTTTGCTTAGGTGAGTGCTCTGTTGTACAGATGATGTGAGGAAGTTAAACTGCTTCAGTCTTCTTGCTCCTGATCTCATACTAATGCTCTCCCCAACTCTTTCCTGGTTTTCTTTCCACTGAATCCTGTACCCTCCTCAGTAGGGCACATTCACTTCTCTTTTTTTCCTTTTTTTTTTTCTTTTTTCTCTTCCTAATCACATCAATTGTTTTTGTTAACTAGCAACTAGTGACTAGCTTCCTTCAGGAAGCTAATAAGCCAGGAACCCCATACTATCTACAGACATATGTTCTACTCTGTCAACATTTGTTTATATAGATGAATATTGATATAATTATTGAGCACCAATTTCAGAAAGTTGCATAAGAGTGGATTTAGCTTTTTCCCGAGTCCCTAAAATGATTAGAGAAATCTGCATGTAAGGATAAAAAAGGAATATAAATACTGACTAGGGAGTCTTAAGCATTCAGAATCTTAATTAGTTGTTTCAGAATCTTTTTGCTAAAAAGTAAATATTACTGATTTCTTTACTCTCCTTTTGGAGTTCTTATGGCTCACACTTCAAGCTGTTTTTCTGCAATCGTTAACTCTAGGCATTTCAGCTAGCGTCACAGGTTCTCTGTGCAATTGCATCTGTTGCCTGCTTTTCAACAGTGTCTTTTCTTCCTGTGTCATCCATCATAGTATTCCATTCATTAAATACTTCCATAGTATTGTATTCATTAAATATGTGTATTTGTTACTAGCATTTTTGCATTAGTGAGGAGAAATTGTAATATCGTAATTTTTTAATGCTTATAGGCATCTTAAGGTACTTGTGTTTGGTTTTAGTACTGAAGTAGTCTTTAAAATAAAAGGTGACTTTACACTTGAAATACAGATGATCATTCTTGTAATGGCTTCTTCTAATGGATTGGAAAACATTATTTAGCAGTGTAATATATAGAAAAGTGGCTTTTAACTTACCTTGAGTAAGTGGTATTCTTGTAGGGGTTTGATGTTTTTTCTGTGGTTGGTTGGTTTTTTTTATTGGGGAACTTGTTTTTTTACAAATTATTTCTTGTAAAAGGATCGGTGTTTGGTTACACATATCTTGTTAGAAACCAAGCACATATGAGAAAATACTTCAGTTTGATCTTACACCTCTCTCTTGATTAAAGCTTTAGCTTCTAGTATGTTTTAGTTACCACAGTTGAACATACATCTCATAACTAAAACATCCTTAACAGTGAATTTTTTTTAATTTCCAGAAGTGTAAGCAGTTTGCCTATGGATTTGCAGAGGAAGTTAGAAAATTGGACTTCGGTGCTATAACGCCTGGTTATGATTTTATGAAAACGCTTAGGTATCTAAATGCATCTGTAAGATCATTTCTGTGTGAAGCTCTCTAAATAAAAATGGAGAGTGTGCATGTTTTTTTCTATACCGTAAGAATCTCACTCGTTTCTTTCACTCCTCACATATTTGCAAGCTTTTAAAATAATGACGGTGAATAATATTTAGCATTTTTTTTACTCTAGGGAAGGCATAGAGTCTATTCTTCCTTCTAATGCTCATGAGATAGCTGAGAACCGGCTCTATGTGTCAGTCACTAACACCAAAAATGGGGAAAATCACTTGGTTTCAAATTTTGCCTCCAGGGAGGACCTCATTAAGGTAACGAAGTTTAGTATTGCTGCTTTAAATAAAAATGCTTGAGTTTCTTCAAGGCTTAGGAGTATGTTATTAGCTGTACAAGAAATCCCTGTTTTGCTCAAGTAATCGCTTATATTAGCAGTGATGCTACAGCTATAACATAAGCAATGGAAGCAGAATTTGATCCTACAGTTTCACAAATTTTGCTAAAATTTATTTTGTGTGTGTTTCCTTCATCTGTTTTTAAAATACTACCTTGTAGGCAAAGTGTGTTTAGAAAGTAACAGGGTAACTAATGGTTACAGTAGATGAGAGTGAAATAGAGAATCTCCAAATTTTGTAACAAATTTTGAATGTTTTTAGGCCTCTTACTTCACTGATACCATTTATATTATTTTTCATCACAAAAGAAAGTAAAGGAAAGGAAGTTCAGGAAAAGTAAAATCCAACACATTTTACAGGTCCTTCTGTGGAATAGAAATATTGTAATGTTAAGTACCATATATAAATTGTATTTTAACTGTTGCTGGAAAGCATATGTTTTACTGCCCATCTCTTCTTTTGAATGCCACTTTTTAAAATTTGGATCAGGATTGTGTACCTAAGCTGATATGAAATGGTAGGAGTAACTCAGATGCATGTAAGGCAAATGTTCTTTCTGGTAATTGATCATATCTTAGTAGAGCACATCATAAGATATTGCAAAATAAGGGAGGACATAGAATTAGAAAATCCTTCTTTCCTTGTCCTTGTGGATGCTTAGAATAAATAAGAGCTTCTTTATAATTAACACTTAAAGAAAAAAATCACATTTGTTAACAAAATCTAAAAGTATACATTGGAAGCTTGCCTTCAAAGTATAATTTTTTAAAATCTTGACCCTGTCATATTCTACATGGTAAATCAGTTCTCAAAATTTATAGGAATTAATCATGCAAAGATAATTATGCAAAAAGTCTGTCTCAAATTATGCACTGTTATTTCTAGCTATAGTAGCCAGCAGTGACAAGCATGGAGATTAATACTCTGTATACTTGTGGTTGGGTTTTTTTAGTGCAATCTTCTAACCCGAAGACAATTAAAAGCATCAAAATGACCTTGTAAATACATATATTTTATTAGTTTTTCAGTAGTTCTTTCAATGACTTAACCATTTCTGTTCTTTTGTCCCATATACTAGCAGTAGAATGGGTTGGAATAATAACATTCTAAATAATTGCTTACTGGAATACATTCACATTGTCTGTTCTTTCAGTGCATCTTGTAATAACATGTTTTTGTGCATGCCTTCAGTTATGCACGTATCATTTAGGCTGCAGTCTGAACGCAGGTGGCTGCCATGGTAGCATGAAGGGTAAGGTGGGTTAGGTTATTTAACTGTACTTTGCCTGGACATGATCTGCTGTATCCCAAGGCATAGATGAAGATACTGCCAAGCAAACAGTGCATTTATAACAGCAAAACTTCTGTACCCTCTGCCAGAAATCTTTCAGCTCCCATATGCAATTAGTTTCAATGTGTAGCAAGTCTTACTGTTCTGAAGTTTTTCATAATGGCTGAACTGAATATATGTTGCTACAGTTTTTTTCTTTTACCATGCCCAGTGGATGTGTAGAGGCAGGTAATCTCCCACTTCTGAAATAGACTTTACATATGTGAAGACAATCATCATGTACTAGTGTTCCTAGCCTTGCAGTTCTTAAGCTAGACATGAGGGGGAAGAGAGGCATGATTTGTATGTTTGTGAGGGAGCTGGACACAGAACACTTGTATTTAGTTTGGACAGGTGGGAGCACTTAATTACTAGTATATTACTTCATATAAATATGTATAAAAATTTGTATTGGTTCAGGATTTGTTGCATTTTCTTCAATTTTGTTCTCTATTCTTTCTGCTTTCTTTTCTCTAGGTCCTGCTAGCAAGTAGTTTTATACCAGTATATGCAGGAATTAAGCCAGTAGAATATAAAGGAGAGGTAATTTTTCAATAGTTAACAATTATTTTTGTGTGTGTGTGTGTGTGTGTAAGAGCATTCTTCATTTATGATGTAATTATTTTATCCTAAGGGAAGGCAACTGCAGTACTATGTTTTGTCAAATAGTTCTTTTTTCTGTTGATACTGTAGATTAACGTTGTGAAAGATGACATGATTTTTTTTCACGTATTTCAAAAATTGTGGCTGCTGAGACTGAAATGATCTCTGTAGCATAAAGCTGTTTCCTAAAGATAATGTCTAACGCTTGCCATGAGAAGCAGCTTCTAGTAAAGATGCTTCTCACGACAAGCTGTTTACCAACTCTAAACTGGTTTTTGCAATTTAAAGGACCACCATTCTGCTTTTCGGTTTAATGGAAGGAGTAAGGGAGACCTTGGCAGATAGGTACTCCACCAGCATCCAATGTGGGTTTACGTATGTGTTGTTCTCATGTTCTGTACAGAATTACATGCTACTGGCATGTAGGTACCTTCAAATCTCTTACCTCTGGACAAGCATTAAAGGATAATTTTTTTTATTTTCCCCCCCCATAGCACACAGCTACGAAATTTTCAGGGGTGTACACTGATAGAATAAAACCTTTTCAGAGTTGCCTGTATTTCATTTAGCTTCAAGAACTACTTTTATCTTTCTTACATAAATAT
This sequence comes from Athene cunicularia, assembly GCF_003259725.1. Taxonomy (NCBI): domain Eukaryota; kingdom Metazoa; phylum Chordata; class Aves; order Strigiformes; family Strigidae; genus Athene; species Athene cunicularia. The sequence continues at coordinate 76,400,373 of NW_020799091.1, read as the reverse complement.
ATAAGCAATATAGGAATAATTTTGACTGTATAGTCTGGTCATAATTACTGGAAGCATGAAAATTTCTTTCTTACTGAGAAATACTACATGATACTTTTTCCTTTATTTCCTCACATGGGTCCAAATGCTGCCTTTAGAATATCTATAATCCTCACAGCCACCCCGACAAAAAAAAACAAACCACAAAACCATTTGCATTTATCTCTAGCAAGAGGGAGTTGAAGTTTGTTATGTCAGAAAGCTTGTCAGCTTTAGAATTATGTGTACAGTGATACATACCAGTTAAAATGTTTGAAGGCTTTAAATCAGTATTGCCTGACTGAGTTAAATGGAGACTGCTTGCCACTTCCCTGGTGTCTTGAAATTTTGTTGATTGGAGTCTTTATACGTTGTTTATGCAGCTCAAAGGACATATATGGATATTTTAGCTTCATTCTGCCATTAGTTCAAGGGAAGGAAGTGTCATTAAATTTCTTGCCATGTTCTTTCAATTAAGAAATTGAAAGGTTGGCTCAGAGTTTTGTCCAAATTTATTTAAAAACCATTCGATTGGATGAACACTGCTATTACAATGTGTATAGGTATTGTAGTATTTACCGAAACACCTCTTTCTAGTGGACTTTTTAAATTCCTGCCTAAGTTTTTACATTCAAAAGTAAAATCGGTGAATGTTTTGCACAAGCTGGTTCTTCCTTTAATTGAAAGCTCCTTAACCCCAAAGTTTCTTACTATTCTCCTTGAGATTCAGAAAATGCAGTTTCTGGGAATGGGGTTGCTTTCATTTAATGTTATTTGTTGGAATGATTAATTCTGCATATCTGCACTGAATTTTTCTCATACTCTGTAAAAAGTACATCTGTGGTTCGGGGATTATTTTTTTTTTTTAAGAAAACTGTTGCCTGTAAATGTGTGTGACTTCTGTTCTTTAGTCCAAAACATTAAGAACAAAAACTGTAGGATCTCTCTTTCAATAGTATTTCCTTGTTTTGGAATAGTGGGTAATGAGGATATGTGGATAATAGGAGCCCTAAAGCATACATTGGAGAGCCAGATACATGGCATGTAACCCCATGATCCAGACATGATAAGCACTGAAGTTGGTAAGATGGATTGGATATTGATTTGACTCTTCCAGGCCACCTATCATATTAGCATTGTATTTAAAGTTTCCTGAAAGCTTTACTGTAACAGACCAATGTTTTGTCTGTCTGCATTTATTCTAGTTCCAGGGAGTAAATTCCTTAGGCCATGTGGTCCATGGCATCATGGAATCAAGCTTACTCCTTGCTAGTTGCTCAAGTCTAGTGGCCTTACCTGTGCTTCAGAACAGTTAATTTGGATCTTCTCTGGGCTACATATGTCACCTGCATATATATCACCAGGTCATCTGGGAGTGTTTTTAAAACATGTTTCAGTATGTTATCTGAGGTAAATGGTGCATGATATGTAAGGAAGTATGGCGTACTTTTGTTGGAATAGTATCAGAAAATAGCTAAACCTGTTGCTAGCCTGTCCATACTGCCTATAGAGAGTGAACCCTAGGGTAAACTGTTTGCAGCATTACACTTTAGTTTTCTTTTTAGGAAAAATAATTTTTGGGAAATATTTGGCTCACACTGGCTTGCATACCTGTAATATACATGATTGGAGGCTAGACTTTTGAAGTGAATAAGCTAAACTGCATGGCAGCATCAATACAACATCAGTCTGTTCATAGTATGCTTTCTTCTGGTTTGATGAGCCTAAAAATAATCTGAAGGAAAAAGGAATCTAAAATAACATCTGAGAATTTATAGTCTGTTAATGGCCTTAATCAGATTGGACTGGTTTATACCTGGGTTGGGGATAAGGTGCCCTTGGACTAGATTTCCAGTAACATCAGGGCAAACTTGCTCCATGTGAAATTATCTTTCTTTGAGTTGGTTTGGTGTCCTCTGAATCTCTGGCAAGGTTAATCGTTAAGCCAGATAAAGATCTGCAGATGATTGCGTTGACTGTATCTGATGACTTTGTGTCACTGTAGTTCTCTTACAGAGCAGCTTTGTAAAAATCATCTACTGGTAAATGGGTTGATTATGTTTGGTTCAGCCCACATCTTCAATTTCATTGTCTGGTTTGGTTTTCATTGCATATTATATCAGAACTTTGTCTTTGCACCATACTTCCAAAAGAGAAACTGGTTCAGAAGTTACCAGGTAATTGTCTCATCATCTAAGAAGCATGTTTCAAGAAATAGATTAAAAGAAGCTGGGACATTACATCTCTTTATTTGGAACATGTAAATGTTTTGGGTTTTTTTTTACCTAGGTAAGAGGGACTGTGGAGCTAAAATATTTTTGACTGAGAAGCGTTTTTTTCGAAATGCTTGAAAGAAAATTCAATGACACAGGGCACTTTGGCCAGGAGTATTAGAATCTACCAAAGATAGTGCTTAATAAACAGTATTGCCATTGCCTTGGTAAATGTTTTGATTTTCAAATAAAGATTGAACTTACATAGAGGAGAGGGGAAAAACCTAAATAATCAGAATTTTTAAAGTGAGAGAACTTTTAAGTGGTAAAATCCTAAGCTAGACTTGTGAAAGACATTAACAATGTCATCTGTTACAGTGTCTTTGACGTGGCTTAGACAGGGACTCTGCAGTTCTTTTCACTGTAGGAAACACAATGAAAAGCTACTTAGTACTCCAAGGAACACTGCATAGAAATCAATAATAAATGACTATTTATAGACATACACAAAAAAAGCATAGCATTGATGTTAGAAGTTTTAACATATGTTGCAGCTTTGCTCACAGTTATCACAGCAGTAATGTAAAGGAATTGAAGAAATCAGAAAGATACCTTTAAATGGGTTTGGAATTTTAATATTTTTGGTCTCATTTTCTAAGGCAAAACAATCTCAGTCCTAAGCATTGAGAATGACAATTGAGAATTATAATTAGCAAAGAAGAAAGCACTTTTACAGCACAACTCAAATAAGATGTAAATACCTACTTTAGGGTAAGGAGAATCATGTGATAGAAGTGTTTTCTGTTCGGTGATTACAAAGGAAGTGTAGCATGACTAACTGACTCTAGATGTATAAAGTTTGGTGAGAGGTGTCTGATCACCAGACCTCATGTATGATGTCAGTGAATGCATCTAGCCAGTACACTGATGCTGAGTTTTGGCTTATGCATGTAAACACAGGAAGAAATATGAATGTATAAAATATATTGGCAAGAGATGTGACAGCTGTCCCTGCTTATACTGGAATAGAATTTGGCTAAGGTGCCTGTAAAAATGAGTCTCGTTCACCTAGACTGCCTTTAGAGCCAAGAAATATGTGGGGCTCTGCAAGAAATTAATTGGTTTCTTTTGTTTTTCTTCCGTATTCTTTCCTATACTCAAGACTTGCAGCAGACTTGATGTATGTTCCCTCTTAGGTGCCGTAGTTTTTCAGCTCCCTCCCACCTTTCCCCTCCACTTTCCAGCTATTGCTGTCTTGGGTTGTGTATGTAAGAAAACTGGAAGCTCTGGAAAAAATAGAGAGACGTCATGTTTGGTTTAGCTTGTGCAGTCAGATTGTCAAGCTCCTAGTTTCAACGCAAGTAATGTTTTAGAGGAGTATACATTATCTGGTATGGTTCACCTGTAATATTAACATTCTTTTCATGTATGTATTGAGAAAAATTCTGTATGGGGCATTTTATTATTAGATTTACAAGCCTCACCAGTAGCTTGGTAAATATGTGTGTACTATATTTACACATTATATCAAATGCTTATTGATTAAACACTCTGTACATTGTCAGTTCCTTGATTTTTATGTCTGATACTCGAGCTTAGTTGTAGTTATTTTGAGAAGGAAACTTGTGACTTTTCTTGAGGGTGGGGTGGAGGAGGCAGGGACAGGAAGAATTAAATATTCAGTTATGATCATGCTGTACTAAGGTTATTTTGAAAATATTTCTGTTTTCCAATAGAAGTGGGTTGATGGTGGCCTTACTAATGGCCTTCCTATCTTGCCTGTTGGAAGAACAGTGACGATTTCTCCTTTCAGCGGTCGATTAGATATCTGTCCACAAGACAAAGGACGTGTGGATCTTTACGTTAAATTTGCAAAACAAGATATAATGGTAAGTTGCTTGTTTATAAAATAAGTTCAGAAGAAGAAAATGTTGTGCAGTTAAGGTTATGCTTATTTTTAAGTATCTATTTTGTGCTTATATATCAGTTTAAGTAATGTTTTGGCATTTTCTGTTTTGCAAATGGAGGGTAAACTTTCTCTTAAACACAATGGAAGGAAAATGTAAAATAAAGAAGAAAGGTTGGAAAGCATTGATGTAGTACAAAATCAAGCAAATTATCACAGCCTATTAAGTGTAAATAATCTAGACTTTCTTTAAGTATCATCTGTATTTGGGTAAGAAGAGTGTTCACAGAAAAAAAAGTAAACAAAAACTTCAGGAGAGGGAAACTCCAGAACATCCCTTCATACTTACTGAAATCAGCTGTTCTAACTGAATTTAAAACACAAGTTTAAGTCATACAATTGAAATGGTATACAGTGACTTGTCACCTCATTGCTCAAGAGAGCTTGTGAGCATTTGTGACCACAGTGCTTTTCCAGAAGTTAGTTTGTTACAAGTTACAGAAACATTTCTGTGTATTGAAATATAAGCTAAGACTGATTTTTATGGTGTCCTTTTCATCACTGACATTTTTGGTTTTGCAAGCTTTGTCTCACAGACTTTAACCACAGTATTGCTTCCTTTGACATGATGAAAGACAATACTGAATAGTGGTAAACCTGTCAACAAAACTGCATTAGAAAGAAAAAATAGTGACAATAATTGGTACTTTTTAAAAGTTTCTTTTAGGTAGTTATTAATGTTTTCTTAATTTTAATACAATTAGTGTTGTGTAACGTCACCCTAATTTGGACTAATTTCTGAATCTTTATAATGTTTCCCATAGAGAATTTAAACATGATAGTGCTTCGTAAATGATCATGAAGTATGAGATACTTGATTTAATATATACTGAAAAAATATGCAATTACTTACTGTGTATTTCTTGTTGTGATTTGTATTTAATATCTAGTGTTTCTAGAGGAGGAAAAAGCTGGTGATTAGATAGAAAATTAATTGCAAAGTTACGTTGCTGCTTCTTAAGTGCAGACTTATGCAGTATTTTAGGCAATATTTTAATCTATTCCATTTAAAGCACCTTTAGCTTTTAGAGCTGTAAAAATGTACAGTAAGAATACTTTTTTTTTTAGAAATATTGTAATCTGCATAAAATCAAGAGTTATATATCTTCATTTACGTATATTGGAACTTGAACAGTTTTCTGTCTCTGAAACTCCTCTATTAGTGTCAGAATTTGAATAATTGCTTATTTCAAATAATGATGATTTTGATATTGTTTTGCAAAGTTCTGTATAATAATGCAGCTAAAGTATTAATCATGTGAAGTGTTCGGAACATTAGTAACTAATTATATTTTTAATTTTGTTGTAAACAATAATGTCTCTATTCAAGAACAGAGTTCTGAAATCTTTTTAAACCATCAAAGTGACCACTTGAGATGCTGAGTAGTTCTTATTTTGTTGGTAATACAAGCTACATTTATACACATAAGTTAAACATTGCCTGGGAATGTTCCCAAGAATGTGGTTGTTTGCACTAGTAAGCTGTCAAAATATTTCCTTGCACAAGTTTAGCATGTGCCAGCTGCCACTTTGCCAGACAGGTCCGGGAATGTTTCCAAAGTTAAAATGTTTCAGAAACTTTGGGCAGTTTAACAGGCAGACAGTCTGTCTTGGAGGCTGTGAGTTTAACAGCGTTATGCAGACGGTTTGTGCCAGTTTGTCTTGGCGCTCAGCAGCGTACCTGGACATGGTTACTTTTCTGGTGTAGACATAGCCATGCTGGTCTTTTGGTTTCACATATGTTACATGAAACAGATGACAGAACAGATAGCAACACCGTCAAGTCTAGGTAAGTTGCTTTAATAAACTAATTCATAGTTTCTCACTCTGTTGCAGCTCTCTCTGGCCAACCTAGTAAGACTTAATCAAGCTTTGTTCCCACCAAACCAGGAGAAAATGGAATTGTTGTACCAAAATGGATTTGACGACACTGTACACTTTTTACTGAAAGAAAACTGGTTTGAATAGATGGCACACAGAAAATTAACAAAACCTGATATCTGTCAAAACACAGCTACAGGCATCATAGAGAATTTCAGGGATTGCTGTCCCAATTCCTGTTCATGAAAATAAAAATTCCAATGAGATTCCATCTGCTTCCACTGGGAAAGTATCAGCTGCACTCCAAAGACCTGTGTAAACATGCCAGAATGGGAATTGTACTTGCCTGGTATTTGTCTTGCTTTGAGGAGGTTCAAGCTAAACTTGCTTGAACTCAGTGTTTTGCTTCAGCTGAGGACTGGAGTGTGGGGTTTATAAAAACCTCGTGTAGTCACAATTACAGGAATTTGGAAAAGTCTCTTTCAGTGTTATTTGAGAGACAAGTCGACATTGTATCATGAGAAATTGCAATCTGTAATGTTCCCTTAATAATTGTGCATACTAATTGGATGCTTGCAATATTGCTGATCTAATATGTATCTTGCAGTTTTCTAGGGGACTTGAATACTTAGCACTATCCCTAAGAAATTAAATATTTGCACTCTTATTCTTATGTATGTATTTTTTAAAAACTAAAAGTTCTTGCCATTTTCAGTGAATGTGGTCTTCTAAAATTTGAAATACTAGTTGAAATTTGTAAAAGAAGTGTAATGTTTGAACGTAAAAATATCTTGTAAAGAAGTGTGTAAGACATTGTTATATTAATTATGTTTTCCACTAAAATTGAATAAATATATTTTCTTGAAACTTTTATCATGAGCTTATTTATAACTTTCTTTGAGTGCTGTAACAACCTGATTATCTGAAAAGAACCCAGTCTGTTGAAGAGAAGTTGAAGTGAGTCAGCAGGTAATGAACTCAGACTTTCCTGTATCTTACTGTTTTACTATTCACCTTGCATTGACTACCTTAAGTGCAAGTTCAGGATTTTCAGTCTTAATGCCTAAATGCTAAAATCCACAACTGTTTATTTAAAAGCAAACATTGTTTTTTAAGTTGATTTCTCAATGCTTAAAAAAAAAGTGGAGATTTTGTTAAACATGTATGAAATTATAGAATACCCCAAAACTGACAGAAAATCTGTGGAGGTAAGAAATAAGATTAAAAAAAAATTTACTATAGCTGTTTGAAAGCCTCTTCAGCACATAACCACCAGGTTTATATTCATATGTAGATCATATCACATTGGGATTCATGTGGCAGGGATTGAATTATTACTGTTACAGATAATGAAAGAATTAAAAATGATGATGTAAAGCACCTTTTGTTGTAGAATGGCAGCTCTTTCTAGATGCATGAGGTTCTGTATAGATTGAAAACAGGATAGCTTGCATGATTTCCAGATCTGTAGGACAGCATTTTTTGCATGTAAAACTGAAATTCCCTTTGTGCTACCAAGGCACCTGTGCCTGGCTCACTTGCATACTCATTTACACCAGAGGATAACTGGTGTAAATGAATAGAAATAGTAGATAATGCTATTAAGAAATTCTCATCTTTCACACCGATCTGCTGTTGCCTAAGTCTCTGATTCAATGGTAATACCTGTTTTGGCACACTGGTGGAAACTTGAAACAGCTCTTTTTCAGTGTTCTGGGGGCTTGGAGTTACTCAGAAGCTTTCAGAAGCTACATTTTTAATCAGCTACCTTTCTGAGCAATAATAGCACTGTATGTATTTAGCGAGCCTGTACAAAGCTTGTTTATGTGGACACAGTTTTTTAAGAGCTGCTTTTAAAGGGGAAGGTTATTAAATGCGAAGTTCATTTACTGATGATGCATGTTGCTTTTGAGCATCAACACTATCAGAGTTTGCAATGCTCTTTAATCCACAAAAATCTGACTTTTTTGTCAGCATGTATTAATGTCATCAACAGGAACATACTGGGGATTCATGTTTACTGAGCCCTAAGAGCCACAGGTAATGTCAAGTGCTTCAGAAATTGAACTACAAAGGTTTGATAGGATAATACAAGTTTTTTTAGGAAGAATAAAATAGTGTTAATGCAGACATGACATGTAGAAGTGTTCACTGTGATAAGAGAAAGTAAGGGTTTCTTTATGTTGGTCCATAAAAGTTGAATGAGAACAGAAGTCTGTTCAGTCATAACACTAGTGTTCAGAGTGGATACTGCTGCATGTATAGCAAGACTCAAGATTATTCAGCAATCTCTTTTGTCAAAACAAACCACAACAAAATATATGAATTTGTAATTTTAAGAATACTTCTTAAAGGGTAAGTTCTGTTAAGGGGGTTTCAGGTATAGTCCTTGTGTGGCTGAAAGCAGACCCTGCACTTGTCAGAATTTCATCTTCTCATGGACTTGCTACACAAATAAGCTGCATAACTTAAAAAAAAAACGTTAACATCTTTAAAGGCTGAGGGAAATGAAACTTTCTAAAATGCATACCTATTTTATACCATGATGCTCATGATAAGTGGTTGCAGTGAAGGCAGTTGCAAACAGTACTTTTTTTTTTTTTTTTTTTTTTTTTTTTCTACCTCTGCTAGCTGTATTGACTGGGAAACCGTTATTTTGGGGTTTTTTTTTAACTCTGATTTCATAAATTGTTTTGAAAATCATTAGTACAGGCGCAGTCAAATCTAGAAGATGAGACAAGGTAATACTTTATCCTGAGGATTAACATAATTTTATGGTAAAGCACAATGTTAATATATCTATTCTGGTATTACTTCAGATTATGCTATGGATATGCTAAGGTATTTTTTAATACTAAAATATTCCATACAGAAGTATATTTAAATAGGCAAGACATACAAATTCTAAGATGTTATTAAGAATAGTTCGTTTCTGTACTGAATCTGTATCTTTCCCTCCTGGTCTGTAGATGTTAAGGAGTGTTTTAGGCAGCACAGATTCTTCTATACTGAAATATTTTTAATGATTTTAGGAAACGAGTCTGAGATCCTGTTTTATTCCAGATATGTGATCTACATGATGGGTTTTTGTCTCACATGATTTAGGTATTGTTTTGTCAGGGAGTAATTTTTTCTCAAATCATTTCATATTTCCCTAGAGAATAGATGTGTTTGAGAATGTAAGCTGTATGTAAGTACTGTTCCTCCTCTAGTCAGATCAGTTACCACCATTTTTTTCATATGCCACAAAGTAATGGGAAATCTGAAACATATTTTTCCTAATCAGTCTTGGGTAATTACAAGGGAGAGAACTTGTGCAACTGTAACTGTACTAGGGAAAGAGAGAAGCATTAAGAAAATTGTTTTTCATATTTGGGAATTGGACAGCTGTGTAAGACTTCATGCCTTCCATTTTAATTATAACCTCGATAAGTATATAGAACATACTGAGAAAACTGGAGTTTCAATGTGAGAACAGTTACCATCTTTCCTCATCAAGCTACAAATAAATTCCAGAAAAGCTACCAACTCTGAAAGGGAAAATGTGGAAGTACCCCAGAGAGCCATGGAAGTACCCTGAAGGGCCCTGGAACTCTGTTCTTAACTGTTAGTATTCTCCATAATTAATGAAGTTATGAATAACCTGCTCCTGGCTTTCTCTCTGCAACCCCTGTTCATATGTTGCTACATGTAAGTGTTCTGTCAGACAGCAGAAGGCTTGGTTGAGTCAGTTTCCTTATTTTAGCCTGGCAACGACAGCTAAACTTTTGCCATAAGAAATAGCAAATGTGAGAGCTCGTTCCACTGGGAGAAACTAGTGCTCACCTCTGGGAACTTGAGCCTAGGGTGCTGTGAAACTGGGACCGAGACTCTGGAAGCCACCTTGATATTCTCTAGGAGCCTTGTGGGGTGAGGGGGACACAGATGAGAGGTGTTCTTGGTAAGCTCTGTTGCAAGGAGGTTACTGCTCCATTGTTCATGAATTGCTGATACTGATAATTTCATTCCGAAGTACACTTCTGTTGCAGTCGCGGTCTGGGAGCCTCCCAACAGTTAGCTTCTTGGGTGCATTGAAACTTGAGCTACAGTTTTAACTTTATACCCTGATCTACTTGGACAAGCTAACATCCAACTATGGCTTTTTCTGTTTTGTTGGGTTTTGGTTTTTACACTGTTCATTCTAGTCTAATGTAGCTTTATCATTTGTGATATTGTCATGAAATCATTATTATTTCCTTGAGGCCTTGAACATGTGCATGTAGCTTGCTGTGGGTGTTTGAAAAGGAAATGCTGCAGCTAGAGGCTTTTGGTATAGGCATGCCTTCTAAAAAGGCAGTCTAGATGAAGTCTTCGTTAAAACTTCAGTCTTTTTGCATGCTGAGGCAAAGAGGACAGCTTCACGTCTTTTTAGACCTGTTGAGGAGGATCACTTCACTTGTTGAAACAAAAGAATCTTTGAATTTGTTCCTGCCTGAAAATAGGATAGTAGTTGGGGTGTTGCATTCAATTAATGCTTGCACTCCTGAATTTCATAATTTTCCATTTTTTTCAGATTTCTATCTGAATGTGTTAATGTCCTGTCTGGGATATTGAGAATTAATTCTGCCTTTTCTAACAGGTCTTGTTTTCCTAAAGAGACCCTGAAGTCTGCTCTGACCCTCAAACCTTTGGTCACGTTTGTTTGTGTGTGAAGACTGGAAATGAAGATCACCATAAGTATGCAACAATTATTTTATTGGCTAATACCACTAGTAATTGGCTGCGACTACTAGGCTAAGCAGTAATGCTCATCATCCAGATGTATGTATTCTATGAATGTCTGATGCCTAGATGTGCTTTATTCCTTCAGGATCAGTTCTTTGCATGAACTTCCACACCCATCCTTTCTCCTATCTCATCCTTCATATAAACATCAATTTCCATCCTTTTCCCCATCCCTTTTCCCTTCTCTTGATCCAGGAACTGTATGTCATCCTCTACACTATATACACTTTTCCAGAGCTCAAAAATTCTGTTATCAGATGTTATCAGACCAGTTTTCTACTTTGTAAATCTATCAGTATACAATCCATCTTGAAATCTGTAATTACTGTTAAAAACCTTTCTGAGCATATATTGAATAATCCTTAATACCGGATGAAGTAATTTAAAGTTACTGTTTCAGTTACTGTTTTCCTTTAGCTTGTCTACATGTTTCCTGTCAGAGTATTCAGGAGATTTGAAGGTAAACTTGAGTCCTACTAAAATTAGCAGGCGTTCTGTCTCCATTTCCTAGAGGGCTAAGATGCAGTCCTTCATACTTTAGATCACAAATTTGAGGTTCTTGTTTTGAGGCATTTGGAATTGAAGATACACACATGATCCAGAGGGACCTGGTCAGGCTGAAGAATTGGGCTGAAGAGAATCTCATCAAGTTTCAACAAAGGGACATGCAAAGTCCTGCATCTACTTTGCATAGAAGGACCTGCAGGTACTGGGGACAACAAACAGACCATGAGCCAGCACTGTGCCTTCATGGCAAAGAAGGGCAACAGCATCCTGGTCTGCATTAGGCAGAGCATTGCCAGCAGTTTAAAGGTGGTGACCTTTCCTCTTTACTCCGCAGTGGCTAGACCACATCTGGAGTGCTGGGTCCAGTTCCGTGTTCCCCTGTATGAGAAAGATATGGACTTGCTGAAGTGAGTCCAATGCAGACCCACAGAGATGATTAAGGTCTGGACCATTTGACACATGAGAGGCTGAGGGAGCTATGTAACCTGGAGAAGAGAAGTCTCAGGGGGATCTTATCAAATTGTATAAATACCTGGTGGGAAGGAATGAAGAAGGCCGACACATGCTCTTTTCAGTGGTGCCCAGAGACAGGACCAGAGGCAATGGGCACAGCCTGAAACCCTGGAGGGTCCATCTGAACATCAGGAAACACTTTACTGTAAGACTGACTGAGCACTGGGACAGGTTGATCAGAGAGGTTGTGGAGTCTTCCTCCTTGCAGATATTCAAAAGCCATCTAGACATGGTCTTGTGCAACCAGCTTGATCTTACCCTGCTTGAGTAGGGGGGGTAGAATACGTGATCTACAGAGGTCTCCTTTAACCAATGGTTCTGTGATTCTTTGCCTTACTGTAGGATCAGCATTTCATATAAATCTTAACATTCTTAACAATGTACACTTTTAAAAAAGTATAAATGGAAAAAAATTATATTTCATATGTCTAATATTAAAAATTGTTTGTGTTCTATACTTATTCCAAATTCGGCCCTGATATTTCATTCTGTGCTAAACAACCATAAAAATCCATGACCTTGTTGACTGCAACATAACAAATAATGCCTTTTCACTGTCCTTGTGCTGTTGGTGTTAGATGATGGAACATACTGCTTATTACTTGTTTTCAGTCTCTCAGAACTTTCTGAATATTTAACCTTTCAGATGAAGTTTATATCCAACTTCTTTGGAAACCCTATGTAGAAAATAGGTTAGCTGCTTCTGAGAAGCATGTGAAAAAGTGCAGAAATAACCTTGGCCTTCGTTTGAAGGGCCATTGATCTGAAGTAGAGGCAGTGTTATAAGGTGGAAAGAAAGCAGCCCCATTCAAGTACATGAGTTATCTGAATGAGATGCTTTTTAAATGCACCTTCTAGTTATGTCTGCTAGATTAAGTATGAATTCTTGTCATTTTTTCCAAAATGCCAGTGCTGGAAGGTTTTACTGAATGTGTTGACCTCTTTGTCCTTCTTGTACTTGAAAGTGACTTTGGTTCAGTGACTGCTGCCTTCAGTTGTCTTCACAAAACTGCATTTTTGGCTTAGATGGACATCACACCTTGCATTTTAAAGGATGCAATGGCTGTTTCTCTCCTCTAAAGCTTCATGTTAAATGTATGAACATTTCCTGTCGTTAACACCTTCATATTTAACCCAATTTATGATTTCAATTTTAAAATGAAGAGTTAAACATATATTTTATGGAGCAAATATTTTTTTTTCTTAAATAATCTTAAAATAGGAAATTTGAAGTGTTTCCAAAGAGATAGTTTCACCAGGAAATAAATTAATTACATCCACAATTAGCATTTGATTCACTGACTTTGGAAACCTAAGTATGTATGACTGCAAATGCAGTTCCCAGTTTAGGTAGAGGAGGAGGGAAAACCATTGTTTAATTCTCACTGTCCAAATAAAATCAGGAAAAAAAAAAAAGATTCTTCATGACTCTTTTTCCCTTCTTCAAATGCTCAAGCACAGTCTATCTGTCCCTCTGAAAATCACATTTCACTTTTTTCTAAATGTATTGGCTAGCACTTCCACCAAAAGGAATCAAATGCTCAGATCAATCTCTTAAAATTATTTTGCGTCTTTACTGACAGAATAAGGAAATAGTTTAGAAACAGGATCTGGTGATGAAGTTGAAGCTGAATCCAGCTAGCAGTGGGTATCTGCTTCTTAATGTCCAGCCCTGAGTGTCAGCTATATGACTGGCTGTCTCCTTCTGAGTGAACAGTTTACTCGCTTTTTGTAACTACTGCATAATTGATGTGTAAGGCTGTAACCTCTGTTATTTTATTCTCTAAACTTTTTCCTTTCTCATAATATATTTTCAGTGGTAAGCAGATTTGAAACACAATAATTAGCTTGTAATATTTGACTGGGGGGGGGAAAAAAAAAAAGGGAAAATTCAACAATTTAAATACTTCGTCAAAGTATTAATTTCCTACAAGTCACACATACTAACTATACCAAGGCAGCTCTTCCTTAAATACTTCATTACTATGCAAATTATGATAAGCTCTTTCTGTGCAGCTTAGTTCTATTGTTATTTACATAGATTCCACAAGAATTCTAAGCACATGAAAACAAGTTTAACAGACACTTTTTGAATCCAAACAGTTTATATTACAATCTTAGATATGGCACAGAAGCAGTAAGGATGAGCCCTGTAGCAGTAAACTTACATCTATGTAGCCTATCTGCATGTCAAGATGATTTCAGTAATTAATGTTTCTTCAGAAAAACAATTCAGTTACAGCTTTTTAAAACAGATTAAGTATTTTCGTTCTACTGAGAGATGCATGTACCCAATATGCATTACGTGAGTGGCATAGCTAAGAGTGGAAGAAGTTGCAGGGATTTGTAAGCATGGGGGCTGTGTAAGGAGTTAGAAATAAGATCAGAGAATGCACTGGGAAGCACGGGAGGAATTACCCTCTGACAATCTCTTCTTTAAACTTGTCATTACAGTGGACAGATACTGCATTACAGAATTGCATTTGTAAAGCAAAGAAGCTGTCTTTATCTTGGGTAAAACCAAAATTTCAGCTGTGTCCTTTTGTCTGAAGTAGAGAAAAACCCAAAATGTATGGTCAGATTTGTATATGTTGGCCACAAAAAGAGGTTTGAATACCTTTAGCTTTTAAAATATTTTAATGATAGTTACATATACTAAGGCTTATTTCATTTGTAGCTGCATGGAGTGGTAACTTCCTTAGTTTGAAATAAATACATAAACAGATGATAAAACCTGAACAAAAAATATTCCAAGTAAATGAAGTGATTTGTGTGTATGTTTCTTTTCTAAATTGATAGAACTAGCACACATCAGACATGCTCATATCTTACAGTTACAAATGCACGCACCTCCTTTTTCATATCATTTTCCTTCCAGTGTCACTGAAAGTTCTTATTAGTGACATATCTTCATATTCTTGATTAAACCCATTATTAACTGGTTTGGATGGCCGGTCATAAATCCATTCACTTGGCAGGGTAGCACTGCTATTTGTGTTTCTTGGCTCATTCTTGCACTTTTTACAGCACTGGTGAATCTGTTGTAATATTCCACAAAATATATTGTTAAGCAATAAAAACATTTCCATTAGATACCCTATCTTTTCAGTGAAGATATTCATAACTTTACTGTGATAGTAACCCAGTGTTTGTTCTGAATTATTTCTAAAGTTGTTAAGCAGAGCACAGTCAAAACATAGAAATATTAATTTTAACTACACCTTCACGAATTGACAGCTTATTGACTATTAATAAATGTTAACATGTTAGCTAAAATACTAACACCTAAATATTTATTGGTTTATAGCTTATCTGGTTCTAACTTAATAAGGGGAATATGGTAGATGTGGACCATTATGTTACAGTAGACAATTATGGTATGTTTTGTTTTAAAATAAAAGAACTATTATTAAGCAACGTTAAATTACTTCAGTGAATTAGCTTCTAATATGCTGAATTCTAAGCCTTTACAGATTGATTCATGTTGTACTTAAGAAAGAGGCAGAAACTGTCTGACTGTATACCAGTGATTTCATTTAATACTTCTCCAGTTCCCAATGCTATATTTGAAGGTGCATGTGTGCTGTTACTTTAGAAAAAAATAGAGCATTGGAGTAGGGGCAGAGATATTTTCATTCATTCTTTATTCTTATGTAGCATAAACTTTTTTTTTTTTTTTTTTTTTTTTTGATAAGATGGATGTCTTCTTTTGGGAATAATCCTCAAGTAACAGCTGTAATAGCTTCTCCATAAAACAGACACACTTGTCACACAGATGTTATTGGAATAGTGCAGTGATGTGTCCTAGTCTGGATTTAGAAGCACAGGAAAAGTTTGTTAGAGGTAAGAAGCGAGGGAACAGATGAAAGGACTTTAGACTCAGAAAAGGTAGGTCAGACCTCTTCTTGAGGTTAACAGCTCTATACTGAAACCCCTTGAAGGACTTAACCAGCTACAACATACTGTATTTAAGAAGTGGCCTGTGAGGGCCAAAGGACCTTTGAGTCTTCTAGTCCCTCTTCCATTAGTTTACACTCTGATTTTGACACAATGTACATTTTCATGATGGGAAACATTTGTCATTTAGTAAAGAAATGACCTTTAAGAAGTTATGAACTTCTGAATTTTTTTAAATTTCAGTGTCAGTCTTTAGTTTGTGTGGCATGTTGACCCTGCCCAGCAGCCAAGCACCCATGTAGCTGCTCACTCGCTCACTCCTCCCTCATCAGAAGGACAGGGGAGAGAATAGGAAGAACAAAAGAAAAAAAAAAATGTCATAGGTCAAGGTACATCAATTTAGTAAGTGAAGGTAAGAGGGGAAAAAAAAGAAGCCCAACAAAAAACAAGTGATGCAAAGGAAATCACTCACTGCCTCCATTCAGTGGACCAGTGCCCAGCCAGTCTCAGAGCAATGGTCACCTTGTAAGCAAAAAACCCCTTTGGTCATCTTCTATCACAGCATTTATTGCCAACCATATGCTATGGGATATCCCTTTGGTCAGTTGGGGTCAGCTGTCACAGCTGTGTCCCCTCCCAGCCTCCTACCCACACTCAGCCCTCTTACTGGGAGGCAGAGTGAGAAAAAGAGAAAGCCTTGATGCTATTCAGGCACCATTCAGCCCAAACATTGGTGTGTTATCATCACTTTTTTAACCACAAATCTGAAACAAGGCACCATACGGGTTGCTATGAAGAAAGTTAAACTCCATCCCAGCTAGACCCAGCTAGAGTTTGCAACTGCTTGCTAATTTTGTTCACAGTGACTCATTTTAGGAGAGTCTAGGTTACTCACTTTGTATATTCAGATGTGAAACAGCTTTTGGCAGGATTCTGCTGCTATTGTATTTTAGCAAGATTTGACTGTTGACCATGTCTCTTTCTGCAACAATTTACTCTGTCCCTAAATACACATACCTTGTCTCCTAATGTCTGAACTCTGTGAACGTTTCTGGTTTTGATGTGGCTTTGAGGTAACAGTACTTAACAACTGGTTGTTAAAGAAAACAAAACCCAAACTTTACTTGACCTAGAAGGGCAGTTGGATACCACAAATGTCTTTAAGTCTTGTAATTTATGTCGCTGGTGCTGAGCGTTATATAATAATGAAGTTCTTGGTTGTGTGGCAGCATCAGTAGAGAGGGAGCTGTTGCCACCATGCCAAGTTCAGTGCCATTTAAGTAGCACCTTTATAATACAGAAGCTGAGAAAGAGGACAATATGAAGGAAATCCTGCCTTTCAATCAGGACTTGGATACCTGAAAGATCCTTCTTTCTGAACTTAAAATAGCCATCATTTTAAAACCACAATGAGTCCTGAAGAGCTAAGTTTTCTTCCTCTAAGCCTGTTAAGTTTGGTACTGATTCCCTCTTGGTCCAATTTGACTGCATTTGTTAACTTGTGAGGGACTCTACAATATTGGTTTTGAGGAGAGATGTTGGTGAAGCACAAAGGATTTTTTAGGTCTCCTATAAATGAGACTCTTTGAACTACATTTGCAAGTAAGGACCTCGTAAATCTAAGTAGAGCATGTTGTACTGTTGATGGTTAGACACGAGTGTAGCACCGTATGATGTGATGCGCATTTGCATCAAGTTATAGCATAGCTCAGATTTCTTCAGCTCATGTTTATTTCCAAATTGTTTCATTTAACATAAAGGATATCCCCAAATAGTATCAAAGTAGACCTATTTGTTAATAGCTGACTTCTTAGCCTTTGGTTCCATAAAAAATAATTTATTAAAATGATTATAAAGTGTTTCCTGGTGTGGGAAACAGCCACAACTAAGAAACAAGGAAGGATTTTTAAAATATCATGGCAAACATAAGAAATCACCCTGGGCTTAACCAATTTTGTATCCCAAAAAAATGTTTTTTTTCTTCTTTTGCAAAATATTTTCAAATTTTCAAGCTGCCAGGGTGCTGCACTGCTGGCCAGGTAATTGTCAGGAAGTAGCCTGTAGCAAGGAGTTGGTAGAAGTGGGAATAAAACTCTGGCTGGTTGGTTGGTTGGAATGTGAGTAGGACAGAAGATGAGCAGACACTGATGAGTGTCCAGGGGATTTTATGAAATTAGGAGCTGGAGCTGTGAAACGCATAGGGAGCACGATGTTTTTTTCAAACTGTTAATCATTTAGGTGATTTTTTTTCTCTCATTTTTGTTTCCAGATAAAAGTAAAAAGGTCAGCCAGCAACAAAGAAAATAGCTACCTGACAAACTCAGAAAAAAAAAAAAAAAAAAAAAAAAAAAAAAAAAAAAAAAAAAAAAAAAAGATATAATTTCTCTATATGTCACAGCTTCCTTTTATTTTCAGGGCCATGCCTTAAAACCATTCACAGACAGGGAATTATACCTCTAATGCTTTAGTTAAGAGAAAACAGAGTGACTTTTTACTTTGCCACAGGTGCATATTCAGGCTAATCTGTTTATCATTTATTTTCATCAGAAGATGCCATCCATCTTTAGGTTTGTAGCATTTATTTCCAAAGTTATTACTTACACCAAAAGCTATGATAACTGTGGTGACAAAGATGGTGTATCCAAGAAGAAGGAACCAACCCCACCAGGTCTTATCTGATCTTACACAGTCTTTGCATTTGAAATCTGAAATAAAGAGGAAGAAAAATAAGTATTCGAAAAAGGAAAAAAAAAATAAATAAAAAGATGCTTTTCTGATATACTTAATTTGAAAGATTAATGAGGATGGATCAGGCAGCACAGTTCTCTATCACATTTTCTTTTGTTGTTTTTTCAGGCCAAAAGTTTAGGCTTCTCATAAGAGAACTGTTGTCTTCTTTTTACTTCAGACATGAGATATTTTAACCTGTAGTAAGCTACTTATGAAGCAGATAATAAACAAAATTCTGTTTACTAGAAGTAGCATATCCGAAAACATCTTTGTTATGCAGCACACAGATATGTAAAAACCAATCTAAATTACTAAATAATCTTCCTAAGTGTCAGACAACTTTTTATTTTTTTTTAAAAAAAACCCAAAACAACTAAACCAAACCAAACATATGCTTATGGTACAATAGTCAAACAAATTTCATTGGCCATTGTGAGTTTTTTAGGGACTCAGATGAATCGCACTGGAAAATTGTTAAACATAATGTGAAATCTAGAATTAGATGCTTTGTAGCATTTAGTATTTGCTAGTCAGATTTCTCTGGAAAGTCCTCATGAAGAAAAGTTGACTCATCTGAAATAGTGTATCTTGGTCACTGAGGTCACATCCTTAGCAGGACTACAGAAATTGAGTTAATAATTTCAGCATAGGGGAAGAGTTATAAGGTGTTGAAATGATTTTCAAACCCACATATTTCTACTTTATGCTTTCTATTATCCCTCACACTGCTGTGTGAATTTACTGTTCATTTTTCAGTAACTGGAAGAGAAAGCACAAAATGCATATTTCAAAACAGGTCATTGGTTTATAAAGAGTGAAGATAATTATAATGAAAGATTCTTGGGGATTTGTTTGTTTGTTTGTTATGATATGAAGTAAAGATCCAACAAATTTTTGTGGAGAATATTAAGAAAAAAAAAAATTAGTGATATATATGTAAATGTATAAAATATTTAGAATACATAAAATATAGAATCAATGTTCTACTGCACAGTGAACTGGTTTAGATGCAAAGAAAAGTCTTTGTCCCTGAGAAGTCTGTCTGTCCAGTTGTATAAATAATTCAAACAAAAGGCATGTCTTTCTCCCCTGCTCGTACAACTATAGACTACTTTTTCCCACCTTTCTTCCAGCTGAGATGAGTGTTGGGAGAGAAGGCAGTAAGGCTGAATGGAAATTTAATTCACCTTGCACACATCACATCTGTTTCTGCCATTCTGAAACACTCCTTACCGTGCACGGTCAGCTTGGTGCCATTTCCACGTTTGCCCTGGATTCTCTGTGTTAACGTCACATCGCAGAAATAGGAGTTACTGGCATTCTGGTCAACGTTGCTCAGTTTTAAGATGGAGAATCCCCTGAGGGTGTCCTTTGTAACGTGTACCTGAGGCCTGCCCGTGCCGGAGCTCGACTGGAGGCTCTGCTGGTTGAGGCAGTCAGGGCCTTTCCTCCAGTACACCACTGGCTCCTCGTTCTCCTCACTGGGGTACTCAAATACACACAGCATCCACACCGTGGAGTTAAGGAGCACACTGGCATCTTCAGGGTATTGCATGACCGAAAGCTCTGTCCCGCTGCTGGCTGTGAGGTGCAAATAAAGGATGCTCAAGTAAACAGAGGTATGTGCTCTTAGGAGGTTGTCTTGGCCAGGTGAACACATTGAGTGTATGTAGCTGGTATCTGAACGTACAGAGAGCCACAGCTATAGACACATCTAGCGGAAGGTGCACTTGAGTGAGGCAAACAAGAGTTTTGCTACTGCCTTCTGAGAAACCAGCACTGCAGTCAGCACTCAAAACAGTTAGCGAGACAGTCATTAACTTTGCCTAAAGATCATGTGTCAAATAAATTGCAGGTAGCTTAAACTTTTGGGATGCCTTCATAACAAAGCTTTCCTCTGGGAAATTTCAGACAATACTTTCAACTTTTTAAAAGTTCTAGAAAATATACACATACTTTAACAAACTTACAATGTTGTTCTGTAAGTGTCTGCACATGATTTAAATATATTTCCTATAGTTTCTGGCTCAAATTTTATTGTCTCTGTAAAAGTTTGCCAGATACATTATGTACACAATTAATAATGACTTGATAGTAATTGATCATATTAAAGTTTGTATGAAAGTGAAGGATGACACTAAAATTCATTTTGGCAACAATTTACTGAAAAATCTCTGGAAATACCTTTATACTGATCAATGTGCAAAACTGAAATGCTCTTTTCACAATTGCTGTATATGTGCACATAATATTGTTAATGAAGTAGTTTTACTAGGAAATACATAATGTCAATAGCACAGATAAATTTACAGTATGAAATAGTTATGTCATTATTAAGCCAATGAAAAGACAGGACATATTTCCATGCTGTGAATTTGAAGGTGATCAGGAGAAAAATGGCAGTTACAATTGTTCTAGAGGTTAATATCACAAAAAAAGCACCAGGATTATATTAAAATGGGATTAGAGCAAAGGAAACTAAAGGTAAGTACTGTGTTCATTAAAAGTAATGCTCCATTAATTTTATCCTATCATTTCAGTACATCATTATTTAAATATTTTCATTCCCTTTGTTATGAGCAGGAATACTGGAACACAAGGAAACACAATTACAACTAAACAGAGTGGTAATTAATACTTTAGGAAAAAAGAAATTCTGTGCTTGGATTCAACTAAATGTAAGGATTATTCAAGTATACTCAAACTCACTGCTTGGAATATTTTCCATGCAATCTCAAAATAATCTTCAATTTCCATAGTTTTGCAACTTTGGTTGTTCCTGACATCACGTCCCAGAGTCTTTGGGTATAATTTTGATTTTTCAAGTAAAGCCCTCTATGGATACTACATGCACATAAACTAAATGTATACAGTTAAGAATGATGATGAATCATAGATGATGGATATTTTGAGAGAAAATGCTTGCACATATACAGGCAGCAATGAACAAAATGACTGGGAGCATGTCTGAAGTAAATCTATTACTGTGCTTTGACCAGCTAAAAGGAAAAAAAAAAAAAAAAAAAAAAAAAGGCAAAACCAGCGACATTAAGACAATACACCTGAAGAAACAAATCTGATATTAACTGCAGAGGATCCAGATGGCTAAATTGATAACACATTTAGATATTCCCTCTTCAGAGGCAATTGCTAACCAGTCTAAAAGTTGGCAAGCTGCAAAGTCTGCATTTCCTCCCTCACCACAAGCATGTTGGCATAAGCCAAATCCTGGAGGTCACCGAAATGTACTTAGTCAATCCTCAACTGGCAAATAGTTTTAAAGGTTTTTTTCCAGGCAGCATAGTGATGAATCTTACAATTTCTTCTGAATAACAGAATGATCCCCTACTTGACACACATTTTATTGACACACCTCATTCTTTTAGCACATTACATGACTAAACTTTATCTGTATTTGAGTTTTTAATTTTAAACTAATAAATTGTGTGAGATTATTCTACTTTAAACTCAGTTATTCACACTTTAAATATCCATATTTAAACACCTACACTTAAGATACTCTCTTTTTGTAGTCCATAAACATAAAAAATAACTCAAAGGCCAGATTAATTTCATCCCACAATAAAGGTTTAAGCAGATTTTTTTTTTTTTTTTTTAAACTATAAAAGCACCTATTTTTCTTATAGAGTAATGACTTCAGATAAAGACATTAAAATTTCTGTGAAATTACTCTTTTCCATCTGAGGACATAAAACTAGATTTCCATCACAAATGTTCTTGTATTTATGGAATTGCTTTCAAATGAAAAAGAGTTTAAGTTTTACATCTGCATTTTCATATGGAGTATAAAAAATTAGAAAGTCATTACTAAGAACAAACAAGACATGCTTTTAAAAATACCAGAAAAAAACAATAAGATGTTTTAAAACAGCTGGTTATACCCCCATTTTTCTATAGACATTCCTATTAGACTTGGACATTTGAACATATATACTAAGAAAGCTATGTTCAGAAATGACTGGGCTGTACTTGAAAGAGATTCATGAAAGCTAACATGAAACATATTTTGAAATGGAAATAATCCAGAGGAGTTTCTGGGACACAGCTTTTTGGGGTGAAAAATAATATCTTAAAAAATCAGTACATCACATTGATAGCAATATTTCACTACCCACAGAAAACCAGCGTCACCTCAGCCAATGAAGGAGAGTTAGCTGACTTTGTGTAGAGTAACAGATACATATATATGAAATATCTTTCGTATTTCCATCATGCTATATATTTTTTAAAAAATCAGTCTGTAATAACTTTTATGTTTTTCTGTAAGTCTGTTGCTGTAAGTGTAGACATACACTTTTAAAAGTTCTTCAAGACATAGCTTTATGAAAATCCTTAAATAAATTTAATGTTGTCCAGTTGACCTATATATAAAATTACCAGTATAAATTCTTTACATGCAAAAATGAACCCATATTTTTCTCCTCTTTCATTCAGATGTAATTTTAATTTTGTGTCAGTCACATGTAATTTTAATTTATACCTACCTTTTAAGTACGTTTGTAGCTTTTATAATTTTTGTTTTCCTTCATAAAACAGCAGTGTGAAGACTTACAAAGTAAAACTGAGCAACTGACACTTTCATCCTTGATTAAAGATTAGCACTGCCTTCCTTGATTAGTTAGGATTTAGAGAATTCTAGGGTAAAATAAATTTTTACAAAATTACCCAAGTAAAAATTCTCTACTTACCTGCAAAGTGAGCAAAATAAGGTATCATAATTAATATACCAAGCCTCATAATTTTGGGGAGATTCCTAATGTGGAGGTTTTAAGTCCTCAGTCAAGACTACTGATACCACAGCTTTTAGCAAATAGTTGAAAAGTAAATTAAAGCTCTCCTAAAAACATGTTTTTAACCTTGTTTCTAAGGGGAGGTTCTTGTGGTTTCATTCACTATAACTATTTCCCTTTCTACCATCACATCCTGGACTTTGCAACATATATTAGCTTCTAATACCACAGTTTCAAATAGAACTCCACTGGGACTATTTTTTCATTCTGAGCATTTTTTTCAGATGACTAGGAGGAGGAGGATCAGTTTAGTCTGGCAAATTTACTCAAAGCTACCCATTCGACAAAATAATACTAAAACTCCCCAAGATCAGCAGCAGTCGTTATGATTTAATACAGCAAAGTTTCAACAGACACCCAACTCTAATACTCTTCCTCAGAGTCTCATTTATGCCTTAAACATCACATGGATGAAGATGATTTTGCTTTATCTACTATTGATCCAATTAGACAAATCAAATATACTACAGGAATGCTTCAGAAGAAACATTATTTCTCTTTGCTGAAATGATACTGAATGTCTAATTATCATCCTGCAGTCCAGGATACATGAATATTAGCAGTCAAAACCTGTAACATGGCAAAGAGGCCAATGTAGTTACTCTCCTAAAGCATACCTTTTGAATTTACAGGTACTCAGAAGATTAGCTAATGTCCTTGTAGCCCCTTGTATAGACTATTATATTTTATCCAGTAAAGTTATCCCTGCGCTTAACTAGAACTTGTTTTCATTCAGCTACACTGCCACCAGATTTGAATGTCTAAGGTTGACTAAGAGATAACTTCCATGGAAGTAGCCAGTTTTGATCTGAAGGCTTTGAGAGATACAGTCTAGCAGCTGAGTGAGTAGCTGCTCTGATGACTAATCACTGGTACTGTGAAAGGCTGTGTCTCTGTATTCTGATCTCTGTCTTCAGTTTCTCATCACTGAAACAGCTTTGACATGTCTTCTAGAGCCATTTAAAAAACAGTGTTTTAAAGATGATACTTACATATTATATAGGATACTCTTGTGACAGGTTTTTTTTGTTTTTTGTTTTGTTTTTTGTTTTTTTTTTTTAAAAAAAAAAAATTCATGCGAGTCTCCTTCTGTATGACATTCCGTCCTGGAATCAGGTAACTGATTCTGTTTCTTGTGACTAGTGTGCTTTAAAGCTGGAGTCCTTAAATCTCCTTTATTCAGGGTTGAAATCAAATTCCTATTCATATGCCCCTCCGCCTTGCTTACAGCGACAAGGATACTCCTTCACAGAGTACTACTGGGAGGTCAGTGTCAGCTGATTTTCTACTTGAAATGTTATGTACGTTTTCAGAGTCACTGCTTTCTAAATGGGTACAGGTATACCACACGTTCCTTGAATTTCATTAAGGCTACAACCAAACACCCCAACATTCCTGCAGATGGTATTGAATGACATCTCCTCAGTGAGACTTTTAGAGATATTTGTTGAACTGATTTTAAGTCATTGACTGTATAATAATTTTTATTATTTGCATTTATCTTATAGAATTCCATTCTCTTAATTAAAAAGTGCATCTCAGATAAAACCCCATTTTTGTTACCTCATTTTGTTATCAGCAATAAACAGATGTATTTAATTATTTTTGCCAACTTCTGAATATAAGAATATCTAATTGGACATGACTCTTATTGATTACATCTGATACTAATCAGGTTGAAGACAGAAACAAAAAAGTGTAAAACTCTTCAAATTTCCTGTTTCTAGACAGTAACTCCCCAGATAACACTCTATTTTTATCTATAACATTTTGAACAACAATGGTAAAAGCTCTTCAAGATACTGACTTGAATAAGAAATAACTGAATCAGAAAAAACTGATCAAAGCAAGCGTAAGTAATTTAATGTAACTAGTCCAGGATTTACACATGCATTTAAGCAGCTATTCAGTATCACAGTATCAGAAAAAATGGTTTTGACTTTTTTTCCTGAAAATTAATTTCATTAAACAGATAGCAATATTCTATACACCAACTTAGTGTTTATCTCTGTATCTTAATCCAATTAATTTACCTCAGCTAAAGTTTAACCTGGTTTTAGTAATATGTAATTACAATAATGCTGAACTATATTACTAAGTAGAATTTCAGGCTGTAAAGAGGCAATGGTTTATTGACTGAGTATTCAGCAAACAGAAAGGCTTGCCTACAGTTATAACTTAGCTGTTAAAATTTGCTATATTAATTCCCTTGAAGTTATGATAATGTTATACAAGTCAAAACTACATATTATCTTTCTGAAATACTGGAAAAAAATTCTAATGAGCTGAAGTCCTGCCAGAGCTTTGAGTTTAAGCTAACCAAAAGATTTATGTTTATACTTAATGATAAGCATATGCTTAAGTCTGTTTCTATTCAATAAAGATGTTTGAGAAGGAACTATGTCCCATAGGAATGATGTTCATTTAACATAAATGCTTTTATGAAGAGAAATCAGATGACTTCTGTAGTTATCTATGAGAGTGAAACTTGTGATGAAGAAAACATGATGAAAGATTTAAAATACTGAAGAGTTTAAATAAGGTGAAAGCTAAAAATGCTCTTTTATGGCATAGAATACTAACTATTAAAATGCTGTTCCAAGAAAGTTCTCTAGCACTGGTGAGATACTAATCTTTAAATATTTTATATTCTTCCTGTGCATGGAATGGCTGACAGAGAAAAATTTTAAGGTTTGAAATTTAAGACAAGTTAAGAACTGGACAATGACTGTCTAACTCATAAAAGAAATGCATAGCTTTGAGATACCTAAGGATTAGGGGATCTATGTGTAGACATATTTCAGGAACATCTCCTGTTGATGAAACTTAGAATAAAGCTCTATGAAAATATTAGAGAGATACCTACATATAAATATAATCACATATAGCTTTCCTGTCAGTCCTATGTGGTTTCTCATTAACAGCTTCAACTATCATTTCAGGGAATTTAAAAACTCAGGTCTGATTACACAAAAAATATCTTTTTAATTTTCTGCTGAAATAAGGATTAGATCTAGGACCATAACAATGGCAATACCTATTCAAAAGACCTTGATTCCAGCTGATGATTGTCCTTCCACAGGACTGGGAAAAAAAAGATAGATGGATGGATTTAATGAACAGGCTGTAATTCCTCTGTTAGCAGCATTATTTTCTACTACGTTAACTTACATGAGTGGTGAATGTAACTGAATGGCTGCCTCACTGCTCTGTGGTTGCAGCCTGGTGGAGTGGCATAGTTAAGTAATGTTTAAATGAAAAACAAATACACAATTCATTCTGAAAAGGTATAATGGTATCACCAAGAGATGAGAAAATAAATTTTGTGCCAATTTCCAGCTGATGCAATGAAAAAGGATAACAAATCATGAGGGAAGAACCAAACACTCTCAGTTGATAATATCTCTTCACCTATCTGTTTGGAGGTATTTGTCCACGAGAAGCAATCAAGCATTTTATGACAGCTGTAAAACTGGAGGTGAATGTCTCTGTGTGAAATAACACAGTGCCTTATAGTTTGACAGTTACCCCAAAATACCTGCTTTACAAATATAGAATAGCTTAAAGTAGCCATCTCCTTAGCATAACTTAAAGAAGTAGCACTACTTCCATTTAGTTTACTATTTATGTTTATTGATCACAAATTTAGTGTTCAACAAACCAGGCAAACACTGTAAAAGCTTCCTAATGGTAAAGAACAGCAGACCTCTGGAACAGCTTCTCTGGGAAGGCTGGAGACCTTTGAGGAAAATGAGACAAGTGAGTGGTAAAAAATGACATGGATGTAGTCCGTCCTCCATTGGCTAGTGATGGAGGACATGATTTGTTGCTGAAAGTGCATATAACCTCAGAATTTCTTTGTGTTTTCTAATCAGATGTACAGAGTGTGAGAAGGTTGCCACGATAGCACAAGGAGAACCTACCTGACCTCTGAAGCTGCTTTATTTACAGTAACTGCTCTTGAAAACTGCAGAGAAAATTTGCAGGTTCCCCAGTTAATGCAGAGTATGTGAACTTCTGCTGAGTATCTCCATAACAATACATTGTTTAGCCTAGGCAATTAAAGTCACTGCAGGATCCTTTCTAATGATAACCAGAACAAAAAAGGAGTAAAAATTAAATTCAGAAGGGAAAAGCAAATACTTTAATGGTACCCTACATTCACAATTAGGAGAGAAACTGTATGAAATCATAGGTGAAATATGGGAAGAGCATGTAGTCTTATTTGACCAATTTAAAGGCTTAGATTATTTAGCAGTTCCTAATTCTTATAAGCAAGAGAGGAAATTCCATCCATACCAGAACATTTACCATGTGTATACATTTCTTTACTAACCACTATGAATTAAAAGTGCTATTAAGCATTTGAAATCTGGAGACCAAGTTTGTGTGTGTTCCTTTCAATACGCAGGTATGGACGGAGGTGCCAACAGTGCATGTCAGTAGTAGATCTGCAGCTTGCAAATTAGAGTTAGAGAAAATTGTTTATGAATTCAGCTGATTTCAACCCCCAGGATTGTTGTGTGTTAGTAATAAATAAAAAACTGATTACTGTTTAAACAAGATCATTTGAGGAAAATAGCTTTATTGGATTTAAAAAATAAATGTTATGCAATTAAGAAAACTGTCTGCTAATGAAAATTACTGTGTGGCATCTTGGTTTCTGGTTTAATCAGAATACTTAGAGATGAGGAACTTGAGGTTTTCCACACAGAAGCATCTGGAACCTGCTAGCAGTTCATTGCTCTCCGTGGACATGTATACACACAGAGCTAGATTTTCTTCCATGATGAAATGTGTTTCCACACTCTGAAGGCTTCTTCCATATCCTCTGAGTAGTAGTGGAATAAGCTTGAGACTAAAACACTTGCATTTTGTTCTCTCCGTGTGTAAGGAGTGTTTGAGCTGCCAGCACACTCAATAGAGATGCAGTCAATATATGCAGTGGAGTCTATGTGATAATTCAACTGACCAGCTGATAGGAGTCTACACTATATTGAGATGACTTAACTCTTCCTGAGGGTTATTTTCTCAAATCCAGTGCAGACAGTTCCAAAATAGTAGTTAAATTCTCAACAAATAAACCAAGTGGGATAGTGGCACTAAATTCTAGCAGGCTGCATGAATCAAAATATTTCTGCCAAACCCAATGTAGCAGATCATCATTTGGATCCTGGAGATGCCCAAAAGTGATAATTCCATAGTTTCACTAATCATATATGATCTGCTGAGATATCATGTATAGACCCACCCCAATCCTTCACATGTGTTCACAGGAATTTTAATGTACATGGTCAGCTCTGAACTGTCTCAAAAATACTGTAATGAATGTATCTTTTCCTGATGTTGTACAGCACTTGTATAAGAAATGGAAAGCTGTAGTCCTTCCTCAGCTTATCAAGGTGTATTTTTGCATTTCACAAAGCACCAGAGTGCAGTACAAATCTCGACTCAAAACACCCTTCCTTTATTTTTCTTTCTCCATCCTCATTCCTTTCGCTGTCTTCTGCACTGAAGATGGAGACCACGTTGAAGGTGGGCCTCTGAAATGGAATTATTATTTATCCTGTTAAACTGAGGAAATTTTACTGCAGTGCTTTTCACTGCTGCTGTACAACAGAAGGGAAGCAGTTTATGAAACATCCACAAACAAACTATTTTGGTCTTTATAGATCAATATCAAACTTTCCAAATCCATGCAGAGATCTGAAAGCAGCTAATGCAAAGCACAAATTTATCATGTTATATATTCTCAATGAGAAAACAGTTAAATAAAGAAGCCATAGATTTTTATATTGACTTTGGTTTCTAAGGTGGCTTGAGCTGCAATTACATTTAGGGTGCCCTGAACTAATATGGTCTCAAAAATGTAAACACAAGAGTCCTGGTAAACCAGTGAGAATATCTCTTTAGATAGGAGTTATCATGTTAAAGTGGTAGAATATTATCACACAGAAAACAGAACAGAAAATGAAGACACCTTCTTGCACATTTTGTTTGCACAATGATTATATAACTGTGTTGTAAACTGATTTCATAGTGGACTGGAAATCTCACTGCTTGACTGTAAAAGAACTGTCAACCACACACTCCCAGAGAGATCTTCACCTTGCATTATGTTTTAAATCATCTACCCCACCAATTATATTATGAATTTAACTGGGCTGAGCTTTGCCTGCCCGGTCTTAACCTTTTCATTGTTTAAGAGGGCAATAGCCATTGTAAGAGTCTCTCAGTCTCCTGAATGCTACCACCAGTGGAAACTCTGGAGTAGATGGTCCTATGCTTCACAGTCCTGCTGGCCAGAGAAAAGACTAAGCCAGGTAAAAGACAATCTTTATATGAGATGATACAAAAGATTTTTTTATCAGAACTATCTTTTGAAGCCTCCAACATAAAAGATTAAACCTTTTCAAGTGTAACTGTTCGCTGCTAAGTCAATAGGTCTTTATGCTTTCTCATATCAAAAGTAAGAAACACACTTATCAAGCCTAATGTAAGTGTTCTTCATCTGCTGGCAGGAAGAGTAAAAATTGATGAGATATTTTTACAGGGTACATCAGTTTCAACTTGAGATATATTCACTTTCTTTGGAGCAATTCCTTCACCTTTTAAGAAAGTATTCATTTTGTTACCTAGCAATGAATAAAAATCCTTTTTTATTTTTTTTTTCCTCCAGTTAACTACACAAAAAAACTTGAGGTGCAGGATATAATTCTGAAGCATGACTCTGTTTCTTGAAGTAGTTTCTCTAGCAATTATGTTAGCGTTGGTGGACTAATATTGAACAATACAATTGCTCTGACTTAGAAAGCCCTGTGTTAATGCCCTTCAAATCCCACTCACACTATCACAATATTTAGACATTTTACCACTTCCATATCAAGCTATGGACTTTTATCTCTACAGAAACTATATTTCATGCATGGAAATAAAAACTCAGAGAGGGAAGGTAGAGGAGAGAAATGTTAACGGGAGTATGAAAAAGAGGAAGAGAGCATCCTAAAGATAAATGTAAAAACACTAACTTATTTACATATCTTTAGATTAGTGGTCCCCACCTACACCTCCCAGACAGAATGTTTCCTGTAAGACTCTTTAGTGTTCTTCACAGCTGCACAAATGAAATTACCTGATGAGTATTGGTTTACTGTATCAGACTGAAGGCTCCAATGCCTAACAGTAATTTTACAATCAATAGTGAAAAATTAATTGTGAAGTTAATGCTATTTTGATCCTGTACTGTGATTTACCTGTAAACCAGTAGTCTAGACTGTAAAAAATTATATTGTGTTTTATGGGGATCCCAAAATGTAATTCTAAAATATCCACATTTCTTTTTTTGCCTGAGACTCCTTGTAATTCATCAAGGTTTTTGTCCTTTCAGGGATGTTGATCTGATGAAGAAAATATGCTTTGTTTATTATAAGGAAATGAAGAAGAAAAATGGCTGGCTTTTGAGAAGTTGGAGCTCCAGATTCTTCTATTAAAAGATGTGAAATGAATCTCAAGAAAATTACTTTAATGAATGCCCTCAGGGCACTGTACTTCCCTCAATGTAAAACTTCAGATGCTGTCCAAATATCTGGCATGTGGAGCTCATAGCAGTAATTTTTTGCTAATTCCCTTGAGACTGATCCATAAACTGGAAAAAAAAACCAAAAACAAAACACATAACAAAACCAACCCACAACAAAACCCAAACACAACCCCCCACCCTTTGAATGAGAGAGGAAATTTAGGCCAGAATTGGGATTATATTGGAAGGGTGATATACAATAACTCATATTATCAGAGTCAGCCTTTGTCTTTTCCTTTAATAAATTTATTTAGTTTCCAGTGGTGGCAACCTTCCACCTTTGTACATGATTAAACGACCATCTAAGAGTAAGGACCTGAAAACTAGCATGGCTTTTTCATGAACACAGCATATTTGTTCTCAGCCAGCGAAAATCACAGGTGTTAGTAATGAAGAAACTAAATTACTGTTTTCTATCCCTGTGGAGAAGCCAGCAGCAATCAGGGAAACAGATGGACTAGCAAGAGTGGTAATTCAGATTCTTATACACATATGAGATTAAACTGCAAAATAGTTGGTTCTTACGTTAATCAGCAAATGTTTTATATGTTACACTGTCAAACTAAACCAATGAAAAATCTGTCTGTGTTAAACCACCAGTAGTGACTGGAGAGATAAAACTTCCTCTTTTTAATTTGCCTTTTTTGGGTTATTTTTTAAAGCTAGGAAAAAAACAAAACAAAACAAAAAAAAAACCACAGAAAAACTAATGCTTTCTACTGCTAGTCTAGTGTGTTTTTTTCCCCTTTAATTTTAAAACAGAAATTAAAAACTATAAATCCATAGAGCATACTCCAAAAAGCAGTACTATTAGAAATTATACCATGAGATCCATAGGGAAATATTTTTATTGGCCCATGTAATCTTTTCCTTTAATATAACATTTAATCCACTCCTCTGCAAACACAGAATATCCAGGGAGCTGTCAGACTTCTTTCCTTTTTGTAGTGTGCCTTTTTAAAAATAATTTGATCTGGTTTGATTGTGGCAAGTTTTCTTCCTCCAAATTCCTTTTCAATCTCTCGAAAATTTCTATGTAAACAGTTTTCAGTCTGAGTAAATGTTTAATACACAATTAGGCTTAATAACACAAACATCATGTGTAGTTACCTAAAGTGTAATAAATGAAAAGTTTAAGAACATGACTCAGAATGCTTATAAAAATGCTGCTGAGCTTGCTGAGGTCCTGAATGACTGTTGAAAGCCAAGAGTCTTTGCTTGACTATTCCATTTCTATCACTACATGTTCTTTTCAAACTAAGTCTCTTTTGGTGTAAGTGAATCTTCCGGAGGACCTCATGCAGTCCAAGAGCAATGTAGATCGATGTGACTGAGTTCAGCAGAAGGACCCACCACAACTTTCATTCAGTAACACAGCCAGCAAAAGGGAAGGTTCTGTAAGCCATGTGTTGTAACAGGCAGATGCTGGAACGTCTGCAGGGGAACAAAGGGAGTGAGGCTTCACGTTTCAGTCTGAAAGTGTTTTACTGTAACTGAAGGTTTGGCAATACACAACTCCCTGTCCTCGCTAGCTGAAGCAAAATTTGGAACCACAGGAACCAAGAAATGTTTTTCACTTTTAAAAAAATGTAAAATACTTAAAGCAAGGCAAAAGAATGTAATTTTCCATCTCCATAAAACTCACAGTGTTATTAACCATTCTGAACAGTATTTGTTGTTTGAACTAAGGCCATCTTTAGAATGCCTTCAGGTTTTTCCTCCACTTACCAGACTGTATTGTGTGTTTATGGCAATGCACCTAAACAAAAAGGAAGTAATCCCATTTCTTTCCATTCTCTAGTGTTTCTATCCACCAGAAATTTGGAGGTCCAGTCCTCTGTTATGTAATAATTGTTTGTTGTAGAGGAGGAAAACAGTTTCAGAGTCAGATCTGATGCAACTTTTGAGCCTTTGAGGCCGGCCACACTGTAGTCCTGAAGGGGTGAACCTGAAAGGAAAAAGTAATGCTTTGGGTTTTACATTTCTGTTGCGGGATCTGTCTTCTATGTGATGAGCATATATTTTCTCCTAGTAGAAAATCACTGACAGCATGCTTTTTTTCATTCAAGTTCTGCCTCCATTTGCTGAACTGTAAGTATTGCATAAATGGCAGCAACTGGCCATCATGATGCATCAGTAACATCACTCTCAGGTGACATCCCTAAAGGGTGGCAGGTGGTATCTAAACCAGCTGTCAGATCCTAATAAATAGAGGTAAGAACAACATCTGTCTCCATTAGTGCACACTCGTTGACATGCAACAAAGCTCATTTAAGTTTTGTTGTTATTGTTGTTAGTTCAGTTTGGAAGGGTCTTTTAATGAAAATATAAGATGACAAATTGCAAGTAAGTGGTCCAGCTACCTTCATGTGTGGTTTATGCATTTTAAAGACAAGTTGAAGATACTGTTCATGATTGTTTGCTTTAAGTGTATGCTCAAAAATCTTCATCAGCAGATTGATAAAGAATCCAGCTGGTCTCAAGATGAGACTAGTGGTTTCTAGCCAAATAAAATGAGTCCCCAGTATTGGATGGGAGGTATGCTGAAGTGTCACCAAGGTGCTGTGATTTTCACATTAAAAAACTGAGGCATAGTAAATCCAGATGGATTTAGTGACTTTCTGAATGTTAAATATGACTCCTAAACACAGTTTCTGCAACGATTATGTTTCTCCCTTAATGATAAACAGGGTTTGTTGCCTGAGATTCTTTAATTTTTAGAAGTCATTGCAGATGTATGTACACTGAAAAAGTGGAAGCCTAATTAAAGTGTGACAAATTATCTCTGTATGATAAATTCCTACTATATTTTGTGTGTGTGATCTTGCCTTTACAAAGTCTGTCTGTGGAGGGAAAAGGAAAAGGAGAAGGAGAGGGAAATAGAAGAAAAATATAAGAAGGAGAAGGAGAAGCTAAGTGAGATGAGGAGAGTGTAAAGTGTGTTATGCGTGATGGAGGATTGACAGGACATTTTGAAATTACCAGGGCCCACTTCTGAAGAAAGTAGCAAGTTCAATTTCATATGTCTGTATCGTATGTCTGTGCAGTGTATTAAAGGGAAGCTTAAAGAGTCTTTTCATGTTTTCCATATCTCTCTGCTGTTATGAAATTGGAAAAGTGTTAACAAACGCTTCATTAAAGATCTGTAATTTGAAAGAGAAGGACAAGATTTGATGTCTTAAGACAAGCTTCTCCTTTTCAAAGAGTTTTCTGAAGATGACTTACCAGAGCTACTCAGCAAGGGGTAAAAAAATTTTCAAGACTCTTCCTTTTGAAGAAATTTGCAGCAGCCATAATTTCAGTTCATCCCTCTATCCTCTGCCTATTACTTGTCTTGGAGTAATGTTATTGTCATTGGTTATAAACAATTGTCAGGGGTTTTTTTGCTACTTTTATTTTAGTATTTCTTTTCTTCTTGATCATCACAACAACCTTAACGTTTTCTAACACAGTCTGTTACTGACTTATTCAGTTGGCAGCCTGCCCCCAGCTATGTTGTTTTATTACTAGTAGCAGTTGAGATATGAGAGGTACATAGTTCCCAATGGCGACAAATGTAAACAGAAAGAAAACAGACCTGTCTGTGAAACCCTCAAAAGAAACACAGTGCTAACCAAAGAAACCACATGACATTCATGGGGGCCCTAAATGATGCAAATTTCCTTTGATCCCTTAGCTAAGCCAATTGTTTTTACAGTTAGCAGAACAGGGTCTCAGTTGCGGAGAATGATTTCTCTTTCCCTAAGATGGAACACTGGTTTTGTGGCTACTTCATCATAAGAGGCAGTATCACAAAAGCTTGCATGTGGCAGAATACTATTACAAGGGGAATTGTTATATTTCTGAACATCAGTATATTATCTACTCCACTTTATCTAATAGACCTTTCATCAGTGAAGACATTCAATTATCAGTTATAAACTGTAATATTTTGTGGCAAATACCATAGCAAATGAATCCCCTATTTCTTCTTTTTAGTAAGAACTGTTTCAGACACAGGTGCCCTCTAAGCTCTGCACATCCCTGCACTCCTGCTGCATCATTTGCAATGTAGCTTTGCTATGAAATTGCTGTTTGCTCTGCAAGTTGCTTCAGGGTGAGATTCTGATTGTGAAGAAGCCACAAAGAGATGTTACTGCTTTGGTTTAACGTTGGGGCGAAGCAGTGTGCATGTTTTTATGTGTCTTCATAGAGATCTGTGCCAAGAATCAACAGCTTTCCTGCTCAGTGCTGGACCTCACCCTCTGCTCAGGTCTAGTGCTGTAATCCTGACTTGTTTCAGAAGCATCTGCAAAACTGAATGTACCATTCACAGGGACAATAAAACACTGACAGGGTTATTGTTACCCATCTCTAGGTGTAGAAGATCACTTACTGCAATACGAGGAAGAATGTTACTCTTCTATCACCTCTGTGAGTCACTCTGACAGAAGTCTTTCTCCTCAGCCCTTTCTGCATAACTGACCTCAGTTTAGGACCGAGACTAGAGTAGATTAATGACAGGAAAGGAAATGCTCTTTCGGAACTACTCTCCAGGAAGCTTTGGACACTTACACTGAGGCATCCATGTTGTCTAAAATGCCAGAGAATGTAAGCAGCAGAGCCTCCCTGAAAAAGCACCAAGGACAAAGGATTATAAGTACTTAGGACTGGAAACTAAGTCTTGCTGCATTACTGAAATTTTTAAATAGAGGGAGGAAAACTAGCATCTGTAAATTGCCTTACAAATGATGTCACTTCTGATGTTGAGATCCAGACCTAATAATCTTCTGTTTAAATTTCCTTCCCTGTGCTATGAGATTACATATTGGAAGTATTTGGAAACTACCTTTGGATAAAAACTTTTCATTTTAACATGTTCTATACTGTAGTTTAAAGAGAGATTTGTGGAAGAATCACCTGTGGCTGGCAATATGTCGGACTGTGGAAAAGACATGTGACAACTAAGCTGTTGTGTTGAACATAATTTCTAATGTTACTGAGTTTATAACATTTCTAATGTTACTGTTCAGTGAGCCTCTTTTCCTACTACAGCTCCATTCACCTGATTCTCATTTTCTTCATCGGTTTTTATACTTTCTTCTCCTGGTGTGTTCACATTTGCCATTTATGCATTACGTACTTTTCAGAACAAACCTAATTATCATTTAAATGACCTAGGCTTCATAAAGTAGAGATATTTTCTGCCTTTCTAGATTCCTTCAAACATACAAATTCATGCCGTATTCTGAGTTAGGATTTTTTCACAAAACACAAAACTTTGGTTAAGCTTTCTGAAGCCTATAGATCTCCCTAAATTAACACACATGTTTTTGAGCCATTAGGCCTTCAGTACACAAGATGGTCACTGCAGGATTGATGAGGAAGGATTTTGCTTATGGGACAGTGAGAATGAAAATAAATATTATTCCTTTGTCCAGTTTACAGTGCACGATCTATCTTAAATTATGTTGTTTCTTTGTTTTTGAATGCCAAAATTTGTAATCAGAATGTTCCATTAATGCATTTAGTTTTAATTTAATTTCATATTTATATTAAAGAACACTGGTAATATAATCAATATTTTAAAGTTGTTTAGCAACTTGAACCTTAAGATCAGAGATTTAAGACAATTTATTACCCAGTTTGATATTTTAACATAGCTTGGCACTGAGTCTCCATACAAGTGTAATTATCAAGAATTATAGAGTAGGTACTTTTGTATCTTGTTTCTGACTGCATTGTACTAAGATATTTGAACTTTCTATGGTAGGGAAGATCTCTTCATGGATCTAGAGACTTTCAAGGAACTTCCTGTACTGGTGGATGGTATTAAGAAAAGATAGGGACCTTTGGAGAGGTTTCAGGAATAAGATATTCCAAAACATTTTCTTTTTGTCACATTTTGTTTTGTGCATCTATTTATGTATATAGATAATAGATTTGGATTTAGATTTGTATATATCTAGATTTAGATTTATATTTTAAGAGTTCCATACTATTGCAGGAGAAATATTTATGAAGAACCTTTGTTATAACTTTATATTGCTTGAATTGGATGTACAGTTCCTCCATGGTCATTAAAATTGAGTACAACTACCTCTGCTAGCTTCTGCAGAGAGAAGAACTTATACTGTAGGAAGTCTTGCACCAGTTGTGCAAACATGGATGTAAAACAAAACAGTGCATGGAGAATTTAAAAGAGTCAGTCCGTAAGTCCTAACTGAATGCCTAAAACACCTGCTGTGGACTGAATGTTTCCATGTATATTAGAGGTACAATTAATTACAATTTATCTGTTTGATATTTTCTCGGTTTCTGTAGATTCTCCATTTTATATGTTCATTTTCACTATGAGTATGCTGCATCAGACTGATACAAATGTGCTGTTTCTGAAATGCAGTGTTAGGAGAAGCTACCGTCCAGGGCTTCCCTTAAATTACTTACTAACTAGTTTACTACAGCTCTGGCAAATATCATATCTGCACACATGATAATTGTTATTTTTTCTTCGATACTACAATTAAGTAATTCCAGAACTATTACATGCACATAACCAATTAAATATCTTTAACAATATTTTCCCCACAGCTTCATTCTATTTACCAAGTGCTGATGTGCTCTTAATGCACCTAAAGGGCCGAGCATCTGTTTGTATGGGAAAGTTCCATTAGGCTATAATAATCTCCAGTTAATTGCACGGCAAATATTTATTTCTCACACATCAAATTAATGAAACAGGTTCAGTGAGAGAAAAATCACATCAGCTTGGCAAACAACACCTATCAAGCGATGTAAGACTTCTGAGGCATTCTTGGCAGAAATCCTGTATCTATCTAGAAGAATTCTTT
Source organism: Athene cunicularia (assembly GCF_003259725.1). Taxonomy (NCBI): domain Eukaryota; kingdom Metazoa; phylum Chordata; class Aves; order Strigiformes; family Strigidae; genus Athene; species Athene cunicularia. The sequence goes on along the minus strand of NW_020799091.1, from coordinate 76,362,724 downwards.
GCATTTGGGAATACTGTCATGATTTAATTACTGGATGATAATGTTGTTGTAGGTTTGTTTATTGTTGTTCTGGTTTTTACCTGAAAAGAATAAAATAAAAAAATTGCTTTTCTGAGTTTACTAATGTGCCATGCCATGGCTACAACAGTATAATTGAAGAATGATCATTTTTAAGCTACTACAAACACCATTTAGTCTTAAGTAAGATTAATATTATATTAGTACTTAATATTCTTAGAGCACTTACTCCTTCTCACGTATAAATGTGAAAGGAGCTTTAAAAATAAATTTTCAAAACCCCCGCTTTCATTACCCTACAATAATGACTGTATCCTTCCTGTCTAAGAGAAACGTGGATGCTTTTCATGTCTCTGCAACAATGATTGTTTCATATCCCACACAAATTTCTGTATTCCATTCCCACCAGTGCTAATATTTCCTGTACTGTGTCATTTGTGAAGGCAATGACACTATATGAAATTGCTTGTAACAACAAAGGACAATGATGCATAGAGTCATAAAGTTCTTGAGCAGAAGAAGCAGAAAGCCTAACTTGATCTCTCACTGTTTAGGTTCATTTTGTTGCCATAAAATTTATACCATTTTTCTTAACATATGTTTCTGAGCACCTCATAAATATTTATTTCTGCTTGCACAGATTTTCCATTTATGCTATCTGCTGCTTCTGAAGCTGACTCAAAAGTAGGTGCATGGGGTTTGTATCACATGTAAGGACTTTTAGTCTGTTCATAGAGATTCAACTTTTGTAAATAATAATTAACATTTTAAGTATAATATTTAAATCACAATTAAAAATGTGTCTTTATAAAAGGACTATTCACTTGGTTTTTATTATGTGCAGCACACATAGAACTGTGTTCATGAAAGTGATAAGTTTATCCCAGGTTCTTCCCGGCTGTACATAAAAATGTTACAGCTTACACTAGGAGATATGCTCATTATAAATGAGGAGAGAATTCCTGAGAAAAGCAAAATTCATAAGATCTTTAATAAAGTCTATATTTCTTTTAAAATGTTGTGAAGAAATGTCATTTGAAAATAGGTCAGTCACAATTTTAAAGTCTTGAAATTTGGAAGGATATGAATAAGTTAGGACTTCAGATCCCTGGCCCATGGGTTAGATAGTTTATTTAGAAGTGAGGAGTAGCCACGATGTATTTTTAATCAAATTTAAATCAAAAAGTCTGTTTTCTTACTGTTGTATTAAATTGTTGTTGATTTACCCTCTGGAAGAAAAGTTCCTTCTTTAAACCTAAAACTTCTTTTATTAAAAAAAAAAAACCCAACACAAAAAAACAGTGCATAGAATGGATTAACTAAGTCATGTAAAAATAACACAGATAAAAGCTTCCTATATTCTTAAGTATATACATACAGTTATTGTATATATTTATATCACCGCTGAAATACTGTCACATTATAAAGATGTAATGATAGTCTTAAAGCTCTTGTTTCAAATGGGAATCCTCCTTTAATATGCTGTTAGTTTTAAAAAATCCCTGTGTTTTGGAAATTATTCATTTTGGGGTACCACACACCAAGCAAACAAAACCAAATATAATTTTCTATATCTCTTTAGAAAAACCCACCCATAAATATTTGAATTCCTTGTTATCTTCCCCAATTTTACACTGAAATTATGGGTAGAAATACAAAACTCAGAAATAATACCCTGTTATACATACAACAATCTACCTAAAGTAGTCTTTCCTTAGTATACATATTACTGCAGAATGGAATAGGGAAGTGTGGCATGAATTTTTAATCTGATTTCCTTGGGGATGCCTTGTTGCATTACTCCAAATTTACTTAATTTACGCAGAATTAAAGTGACTATCCCAAATATTTATGGTGTGAAATCTTAATATTACACTGTTGAATATTCTATAGGTAGGGATCAGATATTTAGCTTTATAAGCTTGGTAGCATTCAGTAATTTCAAAGGGGAAATACACATCATGCCTGGCTGAAGAAAAAGATCTTGAATCCCTCACCACTTCTTTCTCTCCCTCCTTCCCATTCCCATGTATTACCTACGCTCTCTGTTGTTACGGAGACATATTCATGAGAGCTGATGACCTTGTGTAAGTCAGATCTGTGAAGAAAAGAAAAAAAAGGGAAGATATTGGAAAAAAATTAACACATGAAATAAAAGCAATCTGTCAAATCAGCTTAAAGTGAATTTGAATATCTTTACTGTAAAATATTTGTCGCTGAGATAAAAAAAGCAGTAACTATTTCTCATGTGTAGAAATGTAGAACCACTGTCTGCTTTGTGTATTTTAGAAACCATAGTAATGTAAACTTGAAAACAGAAAATACTCAGATGGCTAAACTGTGTCATATCGAACATATTGCAGTAGTACTGTGTATTTGCTGAAGTCTATGAATATGGAAGATCAGAAGCTGCAGAGGGAGAGAGATAGGGAGATAGAAGAAGATAGAGAAAAGAAACACTAGTCTTCCAGTTAGAAGGAGATGGAGAGGTTGTATACAGAAAGTTATTTCACAGTCTCCAGTTCTGACTGCAACTGACTCAGTTTCTACTCACTGTTTCTGGACTGGTTGAAAAGGCTGGGATTTTCAGGTGGCACTGGAACCCCTGTCCAGGACTCTAGGCTGTGAGGAACGACATGCACAGAAAGAGAGTGGTCAGAAGGTGGTGGGCTTTTGAGTGGCTTCAGCAAGAATTTCTACCAGACAGATTTTGTATTGGGCCTGTTATACTCCAAAATGAGACTACTGAGTGGTCTTTTTCAAAACACTTTACTGGGATAGACCTTTCCTTATTACTACTGAGGGGAAGAACAACAAAGTCACCCAAATACATAAGTCCTTGACATCTTAGTGTACTAATAGAAATCTCATAAATTGTTTTGCAAAATCTTTCCTCTTTTCAGAGTTTTTAGTTTGAAGTGGTCCTCAGCCAGTGCAATCAGCAGAGCTCAATCCTTCATTACAAAAATGTATGACACCATTGCAGAACAAGAACAATGAAATATCTGCCAAGTTTTTATTGGAATACTAGATACAACTTTACATTATTCTTAAATTAAATCCCCAGGCAATTCCATCTGTATCACTGAAAGATTTTTATCACTTTGCCTTACAAAAGATGCGATAAAGATTTTAACACTTGAATTCAGTAGGTAAGTGAATATAGAAAATTTGTGATTTTATTGTTATGTTTCATTCATTCTCAGTCACACTCTTACATTCAAATGCAGATCTCCTACAATTAATTTCTTCCTTATCTGAGTTTCATAGAAGTGCAGCCATGCAGCATGTTGTTGAAGAGATTTTTTTTTTTTCAAGTGATAGAAAGAAAATTACAGTTACTATTCTTATTTCTTAGAGAAACCTGAACTGAAACACCTACCTACTCTAAAGCAAAGGATGTATTATTTTCTGTTACTAGGTTGATGGTGAGTACGAATTCCCACAGTTCACCTACGAAGAAGTTTGCACTGTATGGACAGACAAATTTTTTTTGTCAGAAAACACTGAAAAAACTGTAAGGTTTCTCCTTGAGTTAGTTGGTAAAAATATTTCTTCTGCTTTCAGCAAGACTAGGATTTAATTCTTAATTTCCAGGCAGTTTTTACATCTTTATGTCTGTAGTATCTAGGAAACTGTAAAGATATTTTTGAATTCAGCCTAACAAAATCCTTAACTTAGTGGAAGTTATGTGAAGTCTTCTGAAGCTTGATATTCTTTTGCTCTCTCTGTTTTTTTTGGGTTTGTTTTGTTTTGTTTTGTTTTGAAGGATGAAGAATAAGCTTTTCAGTTCCTGTGATACGTGCTGGATGAGTAGCTGCTGAGAATAAACTGATACAAGATTAGTAAGAGAAGAACAGCTATATCCTATAGACCTCCTTAGATCATGAACTGAAGTAAGTTCAGCAAATGTGAGGTGTTTCAGCACTTTTCTAACATCATGCTTTAATTTTTCTTTTGTGATTATCAAATATGCTAGTGTTGAGAGCTGCCTTCTGAATTTGATAGCTGGAACCTGAAATATAAGAGGTAAAAAGAAAAGCGATCCAGGATTACAAAAACCCCAAAAAAACCAAAACCAAAACAAAACAAAAACAAACAAAAAAAAGAAAACATGTTGAAGTCCCAGAAAAGGAACTGGAAGGAAGGGATGCCGTCCAGAGGGACCTGGACAGGCTTGAGAGGTAGGATCATGCAAACCTCATGAAGTTCAACAAGGCTGAGTGCAAGGCCAAGTTCAGGTAAGTGGAGGCAATCCCATGCAGAAATACAGGTCAGGAGATGAGTGAATTAAGAAAAGCCCTGCAGAGAAAGACTTGTGAGTATTAGAGAATGGAAAACAGACTATGACCCAGCAATATGTGCTCGCATCCCAGAAGGCCAACCGTATCCTGGGCTGCATCAAGAGAAGTGTGGCCAGCAGGTCGAGGGAGGTGATTGTCCCCATCTACTCCACTCTCATGGGACCTCACCTGGAGTACTGCGTCCAGCTCTGAGGTTCCCAACATAAGGACGACATGGACCTGCTTGAGCAGGTCCAGAGGAGGTCCGTGAAGATGATCAGGGGGCTGGAGAACCTCCCCTATGAGGACAGACTGAGAGAGTTGGGGTTGTTCAGCCTGGAAAAGAGAAGGCTCCTGGGAAACCTTACAGCAGCCTTCCAGTACTTAAAGGGGGCCTACAGGAGAGATGGGGAGGGACTTTTTGTCAGGGAGTGTGGTGATAGGACAAGGGGTGATGGTTTAAAACTCAGAGAGGGTAGATTCAGATTAGATATGATGAAGAAATTCTTTACTGTGAGGGTGGTGAGACACTGGAGCCGGCTGCCCAGAGAAGCTGTAGCCCCTCCCTGGCAGTGTTCCAGGCCAGGTTGGACGGGGCTTTGAGCAACCTGGTCTAATGGAAGGTGTCCCTGCCCATGGCAGGGGGGTTGGAACTAGATGATTTTGAAGATCCCTTCCAACCCAAACCATTCTACAATTCTATAATTCTATGAAATATTTTATCAAACAGAACATTTGTTCCTATCTCAAATACAATTCACAGATCTAACAGGAAATAGTTCTTTGTCTTTTCTTAAATTTATCAAATATTTTCTTTAATCTTTACCTATTAAAAAAAAAAAAAAAAGAAAGTAATGTTCTCTTCTCTATCCATTTTCTCCATTTTGAATAAAATAACACACCTCACAACTGAATCCGTAAAGTCAAGAATTTATCTGTATTATGTTGTATACTCAAATTTGTTTTGGAAATAAAAAAATATTAAATAAATAATATAATCCTTCCTATAGTTTTGCTATTAATCTTTTTTTTTTTTTTTTTTTATGGTCATTGAAAATGACCTTTTTCTCTGTGTGAGTGGCTGATGTGATCGTAATGCTGAAAAACAGAGGAGAAAAACAAGCATCCTTGAAAGGGAGATCTGTCTCCCAAACAAAGCTCTAGGAAGTTGTATGAATTACACATTGCACTGAATTCTGTCTTAATTGAAAATATAATTAGGAATTAACACCTTTTAAAGCAAATGTGGTTAATCAAGTGTTTTCAAAACTGATTGTGAAAAAGAAAAAAAACGCACCTTGTGGCCAAGGAAGATAAAGAGAGTGTGTGTTTGCAGGGGTTATTGTACAGCAGGAAAAACAACTCCGAAAATGGCACATCATAAGATAAGAGAAGCTTCACATCAACTCTTTTATCTTTTCCTGCTACGCCCATAGCTCTTCCTGCTAATTCACGTTCTCACACTTGCATCTAGTGAAATCTGTATGTAACAATTATTTTCTACAAAGACAGAATGTCAGTTTATGGTACGAATACTGTTGATTTACCAGTAGGCAGTTCTGACAGATCCAGATGTGTCAATGTGAAAACGAGAGCGAAGACAGCCCTTTGTGTTGAAAAGATAAAGGCTCCCTTTATTACACAGCTATGAGAAAGAAATTCCTTTAAAGTGAATGTCCCCTTTGAATTTTTTTGCTCAGTAAAAATATAGGAGTTCCAAGATAAAAAAAAAAATGCACTGTCCAAGTTTTTTATTGTTTGGGGTTTTGTTTGTTTGATTGCTTTTTAAATTAGGATTTGACAAGCCATGCATCCATGGACTTGTGAATTTTAAAGTGTTTTATCATCTCTCCCTCTTGACAGGATTAATTTGTAGTGGTACTTATGTTTCCATACAGTAGAGAGGAGAAGGATACCAATATTTTAATATATATGTGAAAGATGGGCAAGATATGGACTAGGAAAAAAAAAAAATTTAATAGATTCATATTATTTAATGTTTGGAAATCCTGGTTTACTTGGACTGGTGCAAAACCTTTCAAATTTGGCAAAAAAGATTTAAACCATATAATGTAAAATATTTTGTAGCTACTATTATTGATGAATAGGTTTTGCTAGACGTCTGTTTCAATTTTGTTGGACAAATTTTACAGTGAGATAAGATCACAGCTTTTAATAGGATGCAGAAACATGTTGTAAGTTAGATTAGAGCACAGTCAGACATTCTATAAGGTGAGTGATGCTTTAGACCTACCTGGGTCTTCAATGGTACGGGAATATGAGAGGCAACACTATTATTTCTGATGATGGAAGATGAAAAATCTGAGCACTTGTAATAAGCTAGTGTCCTTTTATTAATATTAAAATTGATCTATTTTTTTTTGTGTTAAAAATGAAAAATACTCGAAGAATTATGTTATTTTGGGCCTAATTCGAAAAGACTAAGGAAATTAAAAGTATTCTGTTCTTTTGCATCTTCTTTCCTTATTAAGAGACAGAGAGGTTATGAAATGCAGTAGATTTTCCAGACTCTCCTTGTTCCTGTGCAGGTGACAAAAAACTTGCCAATGTATCTGGTATGTGAAAAGACTGAACCTTTTCTTTGCTACAAATTTCCTAAATTTCCTAGACTATTACTTTTGCTTTTTCCAGTGTTACATTTTGAGTAGCAGGAACTCTCTGGGCTCAGCTTTACCTTCCAGGAACAGTTGTTCCCTTCTCGGTGGTGATTTTGTAAGAAAATGTAGTACAGACTAGAATTATGAAATGTTTTCTTCTGTCACCATGTAAAGAGACACCCTGCTAGTCACTTAGATTCTGTCAGAAGACTTTTGCTGCCTTACCTCTTCTCTTGCCTGAACATAGTTTAGTTCTTTCTTAATTTTGTCTTTTTTGAACCTGTTCTTACCCTTGATTTCAGCAGGTATATATAAATTGGTTGCAATATAACTAGACAATTGATTTTCTTTTGCATTTATACATGCAGGAATTAATGTCTCAGATGTACACAAATGATATAAATCATCTTCCATTTTGAAAAATATTCTGGCATTTATATACAAGAAGAACAAGATGGGAAGGAAACAAACAAACAAACAAACAAACAAACAAAACCAAAAAGACCACTTAAGGAGTAGGGCCAATATACCTTTTTATTTTACAGGGAAGGATAGGTAATTCAGTATAATTCTGTGCAAATCTAAAACATTAATCCCATTAAGTACAAGAAAGTGATATGCTGTGTGCTCTGAAGAGGCTTATTCTTTTAAAGGTTATGAAATAATTGGGTTCACAGGGAAACAAGCAAACAAAAAAGATAAAAGTAATAAATTGGCAGAGCAACAATTTATGGATCCAACTTTGTTTTTTATTTCACTGCAGTAGCCCAATTGACTTCAATAGGGTCTGCCTAGACTTCCACTTGCCTGCCAAAGAAAAGAATTTCTCCCATGCCAGGAACAACCAATTCAATTCACAAACACACAGCATGCAAGTACTCTGAACTCCTGGGAGCACAGAGGAAAGCTTTATATTTGACAGAAGGAGTCTGACCAGCAGAAAATGAGTTTGGAAAACAGCTGTGGCTCTTAATATTTAAAGAAGCGTCCCATTTAGATAAGTCAATCCAGAAATTGCTGAGTCTTCACTACTGTGGATTGGTAATTTTTTTTCCCTCCCAAAGATCAGGGAGCACCTTCAGTGTTACTTTAGAGGGAATATTTTGATAAAGAGCCTGACTTATGCTGTGTTTTGGGAAAAGTGTTAAGGAAACAGTTGAGGAACAAGGCGCATACTGTGTCTCAACTATTCCCAGCTCTTTTTCAGTGTGCTGGGAAATACTGTCAAAGAAAAAGCATTAAACAATGTGATAAACTTTAGTCATAGTTGCAGCTACAGACTCAGGAATCTGTCTTCATGTTCTCAATATCATCTCAAAGATTTACTAGCTCTTGGCACAGCAGTCATCCAAGGCTGCACTATCCATGTATACTCCCTGAAGGTGTCCACACTGCCATCAGTAGAATGAAGACAACCTTGACAGCAACCTTGACTGCATGAGTTGAGTGCCAAACAGCTTGCCTTTCACCTTTTTTTTCCCAATAATGCTCCTGAACCTTTATGAACCTTATGTGATAAATAACGGGTTTGAATTCAGAAGTGATTTTTAGTATCAGAAAATTCATAAACAGTGGTAAGTGTTGGTGAAAGCAAAATGTTCCAAGAAAATTCCATTTTAAAAGTATGTTCAATAAGTTATTTCACAAATAATACGCTTGTGAATTATTTAACAGTGTTCTAAAGGTAATATTAGAAAATTGTTCCAGAATAACTCTACTTTCTTTAGACAATCATAAATAACTTTGGTAGAACAGTTTTTGTTGTGTTTTGGGGGGGTGGGATTTGTTTTTGGTTTTTTTTTTTTAATGAAGAGCTTTGTGCATGCCTGGTTTTGATGGCTGATAAATATTGCATCTAGTGATGGGATCATACATTTTGTATATCATTATCGATTTACTATATTTAAGAGCGAATTCTTATCCTCATTCATTCATTTCAGTGTTTTCTCCAATGGTATATTTTATCAAGATTTATAGTGTCACAATTGCTAACACAGTTATCAGGGATATCATATCAAGATCTACATTCCTTTGTTGTTACACTACAGAACAAAACACTACTGCTTAAATTTAAATATGCATCATGCACAGAGCCAACACTTCTGTATCAGATGAAAGTAAAAGAAAGTAGCGTATGATATTTATGCTCTGCAATCATTAGCATTTCACCATATTTAAATACTGATTTGGTATTTGACCAAAGGAGAACATTGCATGAAATAAATAGTTAATTTCTCTCTACAGTATAAGAGGGGAACTAAGTGTCCCAGCAGACAGCACACTGAAAATGACATGTCTAGAACCATCTGGACAATATGGAAACTTATGATCCTGCATTAGAAATCATAGTTCTTCACAATCCCGCTTCCCACAGTGGCTCCTCCATCCACAGACAGAATTGTTTCCTGAGGAGAAGTACCCAGAAACATTTTTGGAAAATGGAGTAGAACTGGGCTTCATTTTCTGTCAAAAGTCACAGGTGGCTGGGAGAACTTCCTCATCTCAGAACAGGCTCTCTTTCTGGTCTTTCAGGACCTGGACTACACTGGAAATTCAGAAGCTGCCTTTCCCCTTTCCTACTTTTGAAATCCTTAGACAGCTAGTGTGGCATGCAAAGAAGATGCACCAGTGTGCTCTCCTACTGGGAAAAGCATGTGTTGAACAAACAGGTTGAGACTGTTTGTCTACTTTTAGTGTGGAGACAGCAAATGCACATATAGATCTTATGTTTAGCCAGCTGTCCAACCACATCTGTAACTCCCTGCTCCTCTCCCTGTTCAGTTGCTCCTATGTCCTGAAAGTTGCCTTCAACTTGATGTCTCTATTTGGAGTGTACCCTTTTTTTCCTCTTCAGACCAGTCATATACTGCTTTAGCCAAGCACCATCAGTGCCCAGGTCTCTGCATGTTGCTGTTGGTCACGAATAAGAGTTAGTCGTTGGTGTAGACATAGGAAGAATATTGATTTCTTGGAAAGAAGTACTCAGTTCTCTGCATGATTTGCCCTTCCTCAAGGTTAAAGGTGCTCTTCGTGTCATTATTTCTCCAGGACAAAACTCTGAACAGGGATAGTCAAGGAAAATGAAAGGGTGGTATATTTCCTTTTCAAAACTAATTCTGAAAAAATTATGATAGTTAAAGACCAATGACCATTACAGAGAGAAAGATCTCCTGGAACAGCCCAAGTTGTGCACTATGATTTCTTTCCTAGATACTTTTGTTTAGGGATGGTCTGGGGTTTTTTTTGGTGGGTTGGTTTTTTTTTTGGTTTTGTTTTGTTTTGTTTTGTTTTGCTTTGTTTTAATGATGTTATGCTTTACTTTAAAAAGCAACAAAATTCAAGAAGCAATAGATACTTCAGTTCATGGATACTGATCCTGGGACAAGGCTTTACGCTATCTTTTCTTGTACTGATGCATTCCAGCACTTCTGCAGCTAAGGAGAATGAAGAAACAAAAGGAAGCAGGGAGCACTTTTTTTGCACTTCACCAGTCTAGGAGTACATAAGTACTAAGTACTAATAAGAAATAAGTACTAGATACTTGTATGTGAGGTGTAAGAACGGTTCATAATTTCTTTCATGTACTGCTTCAGTGCTAAATGACCATACATGGCAGAAGTTCCTTTCAGTCAAAGATAAACAATCAGCAAGATTTAAAGATTAGAATTTACTGAATTGTACTGCTGATCAAACAGAAACAGAATGGCATCTAATTTACTTCTATTTGGCCTTTGTAGCAATACAGAAGTAAAAAGCTATTATTATTCTTATTTTATATCTCTTTAATCAACCGACTGACCTATACAAAAGGACTTCCATGAAATTACTTCATACCCAAGAAATAACGAGGAGGAAATTGCTTTTCCTTCTTTTTTATTCAGATACTTCTTATAGTATCGATGACAGAAATATCAAACCTGTTGTGCCCCTGAGGGCACCCCCAGCCCCGCCTGTCGCTGGCAGCGCCGCGGCTCCCCGCAGGACAAGGAAAAAATAAATAAAAACCTGATAATAATGAATACATAATTAGTTAATTAGTAGAAAAGACGAGAACTTTATGGTTCATCTTAGCTAGTGGTCCTGAGGCAATTTAGTTGTTAATACGATAGTTTTGGTTTCTGTTACTGCCTAATGAACCTGAATACTTGTGACAGTACTTGCAATTTTTTTTTTCAAATTTAAGGTTTCTTTCTGTTCTGAAGAGAAAACCTGCTCACAAAAATTACAGTCATAAGTAGTAAATAATACGATAGTGTTACATTAGAGATTCATCCAAGTTCTTGAGGTTGTATTTAATAATTAACAACTTTAAGCTCAGTTACCACTGAAAATTATTGAAGCAGTCCTTTACTCTTTTTGTTATTTATTCAAAACTAACATTGCAATGCCTGAATTTTGGAAATATGTACAGTTGGTATTTAATAAAATTTAAATTAGAAGAATAAAGTCTGGATTTATACACTTCTCAGCAGAAGACAAAAACAAGGAAATGTGTAGTCATTTAGAAATGTTCACCAGCAAGTCTTGACCTGTTTAATCCTTTCCAGAACAGAAATTAGAGTAGAAAGACATTCTTTTGCTGAACTAGGAGAGTAAAACATGTCTCACTAAAGTTTGTCTATGTAGTTCTATGTTCCTGCCTATCTTGGCTTCACCCAGAGGTGCTAGATGACCTAGATTCCCTAGTTTAGTTAGGATCTACTGAAAGATGTTATTGTTTGTCAATACCGAGATTTAAGTTTTTAGTACATATGTGCTACAGTAATTGCCTATGCAACTCTTGTTTAAAAATATGTCCCAAACTTGAAATAAATCTGCTAGATTATGATGGAACTTAGAAAAAAATTACCAATATTTCTGCTTAGCTCATTAGATTCCATATATTAGTCAGCAGCCAACAGAGTACTCTGCTGATCTGATATGCACAGATATTTACCAGAGTGTGTTCACATGGTCAGCAGATTTGCACTGGATACATGCCAGAATGAGATCTGAAAATTCACACTGAAATGTTAATTGCCATCC
>NW_020799091.1:76328087-76350730 GCF_003259725.1 Athene cunicularia | reverse complement strand
GGGCCCTGCGCCGGCCCGGGGCTGGGACGGGCCCGGAGCCCCACGGCGAGCCCTAAGCATCCCTGAGGTGCCCTGAGTAAAGCTTAAAGCTGTTTGGAAGCTGAATTTGTCTGGGCAAACCTTGTATTACTTTATACTTTAAAACAACTAGACAAGGAGATGTCTAAGGACATTTTCACATTGCTTTTACACCACACCACCATCTCCAGAGAGACAAGTTTCATCCAGATGTATACACCATCTCAGCAAGCATTTCCAGTTCTTTTGTATAACTTTTAAAGGAATTCAAATGCTTCTTTTTATTTCACTGAATTGCTTTATGCCTGCAGGTCAAAGCAGTAAGGCCCTGATTGGTTGTGATTCACTAATTATTCCTCTTTGGAGACTCTGTTTAGCATTGGATAATGGTGCTCTGGGCAGAAAAGACAAAAAAATCGTCTATTATTCTTGGTTTACAGATTAAATATATCACAACTGTTACTTCTACTGGCACTTTTGAAAAATTATTCCCGAGGAGAGATGTAGTGCTTAAAAATTATGCTGGAGGGGTGGCACGTATGTCTTGGTGCACTGAAGGACTATTGCCAGAGCATCTCTCTGCTTTTCTATTTGTGCAGCTCTGCCGGGGATGGATTTACAAATATTTTTGCTCAAGGCACAGAGGAACCACAGAAAGCAAAAGAGAAAGAAGGTGTTGAAGTATTGGCAGGGAGAAGCCATTTTTTGTTTGTTTTTCCAGTGAATCTGTAGAGCGCAAAAAGAGTAAATCAGCGATAATGCAAGTGAGGCGTAAATCTGATAAACAGCAGTAGTCTTTTTCCAGTGGATCAATCTCTTTGAATTTCAGCTTCCTTTCCATCAGAGCTATAAAAGTTAAAATACATCCCGTGAAACATGAATTCAAGCTAAAAGAGTCAGACGGAAAGTGCACTTCCTTCCTTCCTTCCAGAGAGAGGGCAACACCAAGAGTGAACAGGCACTTGGATGGATATTTGCCTTCAGATGGGTAGCTTGACTGAAAATATAATAGAAGAACTCATCATGTAGCTTCTGTGAAAACAACTGAGGAGATAGTTCTTTACAAGGAAAAAATAAATAAAAACCTGATAATAATGAATACATAATTAGTTAATTAGTAGAAAAGACGAGAACTTTATGGTTCATCTTAGCTAGTGGTCCTGAGGCAATTTAGTTGTTAATACGATAGTTTTGGTTTCTGTTACTGCCTAATGAACCTGAATACTTGTGACAGTACTTGCAATTTTTTTTTTCAAATTTAAGGTTTCTTTCTGTTCTGAAGAGAAAACCTGCTCACAAAAATTACAGTCATAAGTAGTAAATAATACGATAGTGTTACATTAGAGATTCATCCAAGTTCTTGAGGTTGTATTTAATAATTAACAACTTTAAGCTCAGTTACCACTGAAAATTATTGAAGCAGTCCTTTACTCTTTTTGTTATTTATTCAAAACTAACATTGCAATGCCTGAATTTTGGAAATATGTACAGTTGGTATTTAATAAAATTTAAATTAGAAGAATAAAGTCTGGATTTATACACTTCTCAGCAGAAGACAAAAACAAGGAAATGTGTAGTCATTTAGAAATGTTCACCAGCAAGTCTTGACCTGTTTAATCCTTTCCAGAACAGAAATTAGAGTAGAAAGACATTCTTTTGCTGAACTAGGAGAGTAAAACATGTCTCACTAAAGTTTGTCTATGTAGTTCTATGTTCCTGCCTATCTTGGCTTCACCCAGAGGTGCTAGATGACCTAGATTCCCTAGTTTAGTTAGGATCTACTGAAAGATGTTATTGTTTGTCAATACCGAGATTTAAGTTTTTAGTACATATGTGCTACAGTAATTGCCTATGCAACTCTTGTTTAAAAATATGTCCCAAACTTGAAATAAATCTGCTAGATTATGATGGAACTTAGAAAAAAATTACCAATATTTCTGCTTAGCTCATTAGATTCCATATATTAGTCAGCAGCCAACAGAGTACTCTGCTGATCTGATATGCACAGATATTTACCAGAGTGTGTTCACATGGTCAGCAGATTTGCACTGGATACATGCCAGAATGAGATCTGAAAATTCACACTGAAATGTTAATTGCCATCCTCAGTTTTTGCCATGTTAGCACATACATTTACAATTGATCCCTGCATAATGTTTACCTGGGACATATATATTTTGAATGGTAGACACTGAAGTTTTCCAAAACATAAAGGAATTTCAGATAACTGTATCCATTTTACCATCATCTTATTATTTGCTGCCTACAACACAGCAGGCCCTCTCTGTGCCATATTGTATTTCTGCAGAATCTCTTTTCATATACAGATTTTTATATAAAAGCATGTTCAACAGTCCTTTCATTTCAAATACTCAGTTGCATGCAAAATTATGTGTATAAATTTAGTAAAAAGAATAAAGTTCTGTGTGCAATTTGCAAATTACCATAATTCATAATTTCTCAAATTGTCATCTTTACCATGTTTTTGTTTGTGGGGGTTCTTTTGCAGTCACTGTTCTGTTTTTTTGTCTGCATAAATTATGTTTGTACTTGCAACAATTTAGTCTTAAATGATTATGACTATACTGTGGTGGCCTATTGAAACAGAACTTAATCTATGAACATGTGACCAAGCGTGGTACTCAATCCCTTTTTATACACATAAAAAAATTACTGGTGACATGTAATTAAAAGCAAACTTTACCTTGTGACTTTAAGTCTTTGCAAAAATATTTTACCCGTAATCTTAACAAGTCTTGAGAAGCATTTAGCTTTTTATTTGAATTGTGAATTAACAGGGTATTATTTTTTTAACATTATCAGGTTTTATATTAACAAATAAATATAAATTTTTAGAAAAAAATTTATCCTTAACTTGTCAACCAGTCCAGTAAAAAAACCAAACCAAAACAAACACATTATTTTTATATTTAAGTACATTAATAAATTCATCCAGAGGAAAATTTTTCTAAGCCACCTCCTTGTTTTGTATAGACTTACATAGTACATTAAGACATCTGTCTCTCTCCCTCTCAAAGATGCTGAAAAGCTCAGTGTCTGAGATTAAATACAGTTGAAAATGTATTCTAAATGTATTTTAATTATGTTAAGAGTGTGATTTAAACCCAGAGACATCAGAAAGTAATTCAGATGCAAAGTTGAGAACACTTTGGTCTTTACGTAAATGTATCCATACATGCACAATTAATTTCGACTCTTCAGTTGCCATTGTACAACTTGTGACCACAAGGACAAGAAAAATCTGTATTTTGTTAAATAACAAAAAAGGATTACTTGGAATAAAACCAAAATATCTGCAGTTTAAGATGTGACAAGGCTCTATGTACCACTTTATAAAGCATTTTAAATTATCAACTAATAGCCATCACTCAAGCTGAGGTAATGATGGGACTGATAGAATGCCCAGTGCAAGCTAATACAGAATATCGTTTGGGAGGATGATACTGATTAGGAAGGACAATATTTCTGTTCAGATACACATATTTCTTGATTGTTAGCCATGAAGAAAAAGAAAATGCAGATAAAATGAAACTGAATTTAATGAGGATTTTGGTGTATCTATTCACTTTTGGTGCTCATTTCAGTGTGGCCATTTTTTCTCTAAAATTATTGTCGTAGCATTTGTAAATAAATCTTTTACTGCAAAACATACTTTTAAGGCCTTACTGCCAAACTTGGGGATATTAAGGACTGTTTTAAGACTTTTTGACAGCTGAGTTTGATTCTGTGTAAGGTTGGGATTGGGAAGCAAAATGGTTTAGGTGTCTCTTACTGGTACTTAGTTTGTGTTAATATGGTTAATCCAAATTGGTGTTCTGGATGAGGTTCCCATGAGTTTACTTCACCTTTCCAGTTTAAGCTCCTTTCACTCTTTATTGCTTTTCTTTGATTCTTGAAGGAAAACACATTGAAGAATAAAAAAGGACCAAGTGAACTTCCCAAGTTTTGCCTGCTGCAACAAGAAAATGATTTATAAGGAGGACACATTTGAGAACACATCAAAGAATTCATTCATGCTCAGTTGACTTGTATTAATTTTAGACCAGGTGGTAGCATAGGTCTTGGGTTTTGTGTGCTATGCATCAGACTGCAATTAGTAGAAAGAGCTGGTTGGGATTCTTCTCTCAAAGAACTCCTTCGAAGGGAAGGTCCTTCGAAGATGCTTCATTAAAAAGCACCTTCAGAAGCAGTCATCTGAGCACATCTTTCATCTTCCAGTTCTCAGGCTCTCCTTGCCTGCAAAATGGGTGGCTCTGTTGACCAACTTTCCCTCTGAAGACTTCTATATGTTCAGACAGTTTCAGTCTTTCAACCATACACCATTTTTTCTTTAATTGAGGAGACAGGCTGTCCACTCTTTTAAATTAAAAGTAAGATCTGCTTTACTTCCTGGTGGATGCAAAAGTTTCTTCGTCAGACTTTGAGTCATCTGTACTTAACTAGATAGTAGTACTTAACTCTTAACTAGGTAGTGTACTTTATCAATCAAATATCATTGATAAGAATGTCCCCCTTCCCTTTGCTGAGTCATCATTGCGCCTTGGTTGGAATGTGTTTCCCTCCAGATCAACACACTGTGTCCTTCTGACCATTAAATGTATACATCATCCAAGATTCTGAACTGGATAAATGTTACTAAACATTGGCTATTGACTGTGACCAAAAGTGAATGTAATTAACCACTTCAGGATGGCCATGTGTTTGAGGTGAGAGATTCCCATCCTCTTTCTCTTAAACATACCACAAAAAGTAGGAGACATAACCTTGCTTACTGGAAAAGTTGTATCAGTATACCAGAAAGAATGTAAGAACAGGTGCTATGGCAATGCAGGAAGAGAAAGAGGAAGAGCAGTCTTTGCAGGCCCCAGAGTAACCATGGCCACATGATTCCTTGTGTAGACATCTTATGTATTTTTCTTGGTTTTCTTTTGCCCCCACCCCTCACTTTTTTTTTTTTTTTCTGTTTCTGAACTGATTTGCCATGTGTTGTTCTTGCTTTTGCGTGTTTTTAACCAAGTATTAGTTGACTTTTTAGAGAGGTAGTGGGAAATCTAGTATGGCCACATGTTTTTTCCTGTTTGGTTTTTAATAGCCATATTAGCTTATTTGCAGTTATACAGTTGTTTTGTTCTTTTTTTTTTTTTTTTTCCTGTGTGGTTTTTATTTCTTGGTCTGTATCTCTTGCTTTGCTATGCTCTAACTGTCAGGTGTTATGTGGTCTTTTTCCTCAGTGGGAACAAATGGGCTTATTCAATATTTTTTCCCCATATATACTACAGTTGTGGGAGCAGGAAAGAAAAGGGGCCTAAAAGCCTAAGAATCATTCAGGGCCAAGGTCCGAGCATTCAGAAGTTATGAAGAAAACCACTGACTACCTTTTACAGAAGTATTTCTGTTGAGTTTAACAGGGGGTTCTTTTGGCATGTGCCCATCCCTTGGCAAGTAGCTTTCTCAGAGCTGGAACAAAATTACTGAGTTAAAATGGAAGAGAACATATGAGGAAAAAAGAAGTATGAGAGCAAGTGCTTTTTTTTCTTGAAGGTTTTGGGTTTTGGAGGAAAGGAAAATAACATTTTTTTTCAGTTCTTGGTTAGGGAAAAGATTGATTGAAAAAATAAAAAAGTTTACTTTTACTTATTCCAGCCTCTTAGGCTGTATAAATTATAAGAAAGTAACATTTCCATGGGGGATGGCAGAGGACATTGAAACAAATGAAAGTAATGTCTTTTTCTGCTGTGTGAATAGGAAGCCTGCATACTGCTGCCTGTGAAATCTGTCTTGGATAGCTAATGGCTAGAATAACCAATTTTCTAGGCATGCAGGAATAAGCCTTGTTTATGAGGCTGAGCCAATACTGCAGCTGAGTGAGTGGCTGCAACTGGAGTTCTGTGTGCAGCTTGGACCAGGCTGTGTTGTGTCATTGCCCAGAAGACCTAAACAGTACAGGAGGGCATGGTACTGACTCCAAACCAGGTGAAATGGATCATTACTATTTTTACACAGATTATGCAAAATACTGGTGTTAGACTACCCCTCGGAGTCTCACAGTACTCAGCCAACCAGACGAGCAGTTTATTTTGATGTTGTGAGAACTCAGGGCCCAAAGGTGTTTGTGATCCTTGGCTGTGCAGGAACTGTGGCATTTATGGGGGGATGTGACAGTCATATGCTATCCACACTGAAGATTCCACACATGGTTCCCAGATGATGTCTCTTGGGGAAAGCAGATCCCAGACTTTCCATGTTTGAAAACCCTTGAACTGTGGCAAATGTTGTGAGTTAATCTGCAGCCAAGGTTTATGGCATCTATAAATCTGCAAAAGAAGCCATCATCAGGAGGGCATTAACTTTCATTACCACTTGATACCTTGCCACCATTCTTTGCAACATTGATTTTGTGAGAAGCAGATGAATTTTAATTCTGATGTGTGCTGGAAAGGGTTATCAGGAGCTATGCTAAATGTGCTTACATTAGTCCCAGAACCAGCACTCATTCTGGAACTGACTATTAATATACTATAAACATGTTCATTAATTGGTGGTTGTGTCCCTTGTATCATCAAGTTTCTCACGACAAGCAGAACCTCCCCTCTTTGTCCCTATTTTGCAATTAGAAAGTCCAGATTTACTGGCAATGTGCTCGGTTTACATTCTTCTTGCAGACATCAATCTTCTGTCAAATCTGCTATTTACAGTGCTTTTAAAATATTATATGCAACATGCTGGTTTCCAATGTGAGACAGTGGATATAAAGAAATAAAAGATAAAACAAAAATGGCAAACATGGTCTGACCATTGTTAGACTTTTGCCATTGATCATAAGAGGAAAAATTCATTTCTGGATGAATTACTCTGAAATCTGACTTACATATTAACACAGCAGGGAGTCTGGGTAGTCAGACTCTACTGTACCAGACTCCAGTGACTTTCTTATTGTGAAGCACTTTTGTCTCCATGGAATAGAAAGCTTGATGAATTAATGAATTATCAGCTACATTCCCTTGCCATCATTTGTTACTATCCACCCTGTTTTTGAGAAAAGCGTTTCCTTCTTCACTTCATTTTGTATGATTATACCTGTCAATATAGGCAGTGATTGCTGTGCTTATTGACTATAAAAGGATTATAGTGATGCCTAGCATTTATGACATATTTATTCCATTTGTCTCATCAGTCTAGCAGGTTGCAGAGGTAAAACAACTCCCAGCTACTTTGTGGTCTGTGCTGATGGGAGTCATGCTTTATGGGCCAATTTATAGCTGCTTATGTCCATATTATTCAAGACTGAAATATTCTTGCTCTTGCTATTATTACTGTTAAAGCAATCAGAAGTATATTTCTGGAAATTGTAAGAAAGATGGCCATTTCTGACAAACATATGCAGCCAGACCAGGATCACAAAACAACCTCTCTGATGCCACACTTGTAAGAGTTGTCACTGTGCTAGACTTGGCTGTTGCTGATCTCATACAGGTCATTTGTCTAGTTTCATTACCAACAACTCAAGTGCTAAAGTCAAAAGTACCACTGATAGCCACACGCAACATGAATAGTTTTTTTGGTCACTCAGTCAAAATTGCCCAAAATATTGTGACTGTACTCAGAGGTGAAACTATTAAAAGTAAACTGCCATGTAGAGAGAGCACTGTAACAGGTTACAAGGCCAACTGCAGGGTATGAAAATTATTTTAACTGATTGCAACTCACTTTTCATACACATATGCCTCCTCTATAGCAATGAAAAATCCTGGCATGGATCTTTCTGGACAGCCTCTTTAAATAGCAACATCATTTTCAAGATTAAATTCTTTAAGGGAAAGAACAAAAAGAGCACAAGTGTGAGCAATCACAGCAAACAGCTCATTTGCTGAGACTGAATTGTCTGATAAATACTGACTGATGTGTGCATGGCTATCGCAGCAAAGCTCACATACTTGATCTTTTCTTTGTTGTTGTCCCTAATGTACACTTCCAATCCTAAACCCACTGAGCACAGCAGAGCATTAAGCAAGATATCCTCTAAAATGTATTACAATTAAAAGAATCAAGTGCAGATAAATTGTTTTCTAACATGTTTTTGAAAATTAATAATTTAGAAAAAAGTATCAAAGGGCAAAATCTAAGTGCACAGGAAATAGAGGGTGTGTTTTCAGTTCAGAAGAATTATCTTTTGTTATTATTATCTTTTATTTTGTCAACAAGATTCTTATATGTACATTTTAAAACTGTGGCTGTTAAAATTTATTTCAGAATATACTGATAAATCTACAGGACATGAATGTAAAGTGAAAGAATGTACCAGGCTGGGGTCTGCTTATTCATAATGTGAATACTTATAAATACCTTTTTTTTTTTTTTTTTTTTTTCATTTTTCCTATCTCTTTTTTTTTTAAGTATAAAAAGATTTGTGCTAATCAAGAGATAGCAATATTTGATTACCCACAAACTCCTTTTAAAGTATATTTTATTGATTTATTGTCTTTCTTCTTGTATCCCCCAGTATGGCTAATATAATGTTAACTTAAATTGTAGCCTACTTCCTGTCAGATAGAAATGACCATGTGCTTCTGTTTCATTATTTATTCTTGCCAGTCATCTCATATGGCCATATCTGAAACAGATTTATGGCCATATCTGAAACAGATTTATTGTTTTTAATCACATTATAAGTTTTCCTGTACATGGTTTGCATTACTACAATAACAAATGCAAAAATGAAAACAAATCACTATTTAATGCAAAAGCATATGAAAAATGGCAACTCTTTCTGAATCAATTTTCAGGTTTTCAGCTACACACAGTTTGCAGTATTTTCAGTTATGCACAGCTGTTATTTTTGTCATAGCTCATACAAACTTCCCTAGGAGTAGTGGCAGGAGCTTTGCCTTGATAAGGGATAAAAATAAGCAGAAGTTTTAGGGTCAGGGAAGGCTGATGGAACACAAAATAAATAGAAACATTTACTGTAATTATTCTACTGTTGCATACAAGTTGGCAATCTTTGCATGCTACTTGACACTTACCAAGTGTGTGGAAGGCTAATAAGGAGACTGGCAGGAAAAACTAGATTTTTATTTTATTTTATTTTTTTTTTTTTTATGCTGAACTCCTTGCTTGGAAATATTAAAGTAGGGCATAGAAGAGGAATAGCACTTTACTTTCTGGGTGAGATTCATTTGTCTAAACATATACATCTAATGTCACTTCAGGCAACATAGGGTTTCCAATCTGGCCTCTAAAATGTTTCAGCAAGTTGCCATAAATCACACATTGTATATGCTAGGCTTATACAGAGGACATTTAGACATCTGAGGTGAATCTAGTTGGCACTAGTTATCCTTATTTAAGGAACTGAACCTTGGCCTCTGCCTCCTATTTACCTGTCAGCCATATCTTACCCTTACTTCCCCATAAAAAAAGGAATTACCATTCTAGTCTTGTTTCTCTAGAACCTCTTCTTCTACAAACACTCATCCATTCATAGTATGCCAACAGGTAATTCAAACCTACATCTACCAATCTGCACAATCCCTTTGTCCAGCTTCCTGCCCTCACCTCCAGTTTGGTTCATTTTTTTAACTAGCGCATCGATTTTGAGTACTAGGCACAGTAAGTTGGTTATTTTCACAACGTGGTGTTAAAAGATCCCAGATCCTTTCACTGCACTGGCTTCTTTCCTGTAGACTGCAGCGTACTCAGAATTCCCCTTCCTGAGGAGCCATTATCAACTCTCAGAAACTAAACCAGCTGTAAGATTGCTTCCAACTTGAAGAATTGGAGAGAGGAAAATCTTAATAGTTCACACATTTGGGGTTTGTAGAGCATTGCTCTGACACTGAAAGATATGTATTCAGTTAATGAGATGCACCAAAGAACAAAGAATATCTGGTAAATTTATCCCTTCTCCTTTTACTGAGTGCTTTTTTTTTTAGTCTTCATATTGTCTAGTTATGAACAAAGGCTTTGGGTTTGAATACAATGAAACATATATTTATATGTTGCCGTTGCAAAACACACAGATTACTGATGAAATCTAAGGATGTTTTATCATCATCACATGATAATCCGACTACCTCATTAAGATGTAGGATCTGAAGTGTTTGACTGGAATATTTTCTCTTTTCAAACTCTATGTTACACACTTGTACAGTGAAACCTTCAAAGCAAAAAAGACAAGCTAATGTAGACTGACAATAATAGCTTCTCTAGGTTTTATAGCTGTTCTATTGGAAAACATTGTTTCTAATAGAAACCAGAGAATAACATGACTCCTTGAACCAGTGGGCACAAGAGAGTGTGCTTGTGTGTTTCAAAGTGATATGGTAGATAACAGAATATTTGCATTCAAATATAGAGGAACTTCAAATCTTACAGTGGAAAGGGAGTAATTTACATGTCTACAGATACAATCTTCTTTTACCTGTGCATCAGAAGGTTAGTTCTGTTTTAGTGAAGAATTTGTACTCCTATATCTCTGTATAATAAAAATTGGAAAGATAAATAAATTCTGTTGTATAAAGATTAATTTTTTTTATGGAGGCCAGCAATACCTGATCCTGAGTGTGTAAGACAAATCACTTTTTTTACAGTATACTATGCTTAAACCCATCTGGGCTGCTTTCCAGAAGTGCCAGCAGTATTGGATTGCACTAGAATACAGTTTGAAGCTGAACTTAGGTTTGAACTCTATCATACAGAAATTGCTTTGAAAAAAAACCCAAACTATAGGTTACTACAGGGAAGAGCAAAACAAAACTTTACATTAGTTTCTTTTCCTTCTGTTACTGCTTTGCAGCTGTAACAAAGGACAAGTCTAATTTTCTTTACTTTGTGAAGTGTGACTTTGGCACAGTTATAACTTCTTCACAGCAATCCAAGTAAGAGAACAAACTTCAGACTTCAAATTAAAGTCAGTGGAAGAAAATTGAGTGCAAAATGGCATGTGTTGCATATAACCCATCTGCAGTATTTGGGGTTAAAAAAGTTAAAACTGCAGCTTGGAATAAGCATTGCTACTAAGACATCAATATTCATATGAAATATCTTGAATGCAGTATATGACTCTCTGTATATCTTCAGATTACCTCAGTGTTTTCTTTGCTGATCGTCTACTTTAAGAACAATTCATCTCCAAGATCAATAGTTATTCTTCAGGTATCATTAATGGTTAGCCTTTAATATATGGATTTACTCCTGTAAATCCTTGGCCAAGATTTAAAATTAAAAGCTTGCTGAAGTGGAAAAAGAAAGGGACTTTATTTAACTTCTACTGAAGTTATTATTTTTTTCCTTTACTTTTATAACAATTCAGTTCAGATCTCAGAACTTATTTTAACTGAATGTGTTCAGAATGAGGACATCCACATATGGTTTTGCATGATACACAGAGTAATTGTATAAAAGATCCCATATAAGATAATACTATTTCAATTCCATTTTCACTTTTTTCCCTGTAAATGTGTAAATGAGAACAGAATTAAACTCTGCAGATGACCATGTCCTCTGCTTCAGTGAAATCAGGTGAATCCTTTCAGAGTGCATTCCATGATGTGATATGTAATCCCACTTCCTCAGCACCCCTCTGCCCCAAAACACTCTCTGCAGAATTCCCCTCCATGGTGCAGGTACTTCATGGGGTTTGTGGCAGAAAAGGATGAAATAAAGAAAGGGATTACTCTTGTTGACTTAGGTGGTACCAGGAATAAACCTCTGTATACATGAACAATAACAAAAAAAACCCAAACAACCTACTTATGAGGTAGATTATTCTATGTGCAAATTATTTCAGTATCTCTGAAAGCAGCCACATATATAAATTGCCCAAACAGGTTGAAATCTATCCATGTGTTACAGATTGCACAGGAAAATTGATCAGGCCAATATTTTACTCTTTTATTTGTTTCTCTAGCACAGACAAAATGAAAATTTTGCTGTCCCAGTGGAGTTCTTACAAAATAGCCAAAGAAAAATTATAATAAAGACATATATGTACTCTCGCATTCAGGTTTCTTTGTTTTGCTTCCTATGAACCCTTCATGGTAGGTTTCTGCCCAAGGCTGGCTGGAGGGCATAGGCATTTAAGCTTAAACACGCTTGTTTAAAAATTACTGCAGGGAGATGAGATTACTTCTGAGCTTTGAGTGGTACAGGCTTGTGTCTCAAGGTCGTTGGTGTCCATTTAAATAGTCAAACTGAATGATCTTGAACAAAAAATTTGATTTGCTGTTCCCTGCTTGGATAAATGCCAGTGGCACTATGGCTGGGGGAAAAAAATCTGAGTGATTTTACAACTGGAAGCATATTCCAGTCAAAATTGAAACACTGGGATGTCATTTCAAAGCAAAGGAGATTTTGCAATAGCCCATTAATTAATTGACTTTTTAAAGTTTCTAGTTGTAAAAGTTGTCTATCAGAAGTATGGGACAAACAACCTTGACTTCAATTTTATTTACTTTAGCTCTTACCTCACTTGTGGTCATTAAATAGCCTTTTTTCTGTGTTTCAGTTTTAAGACAATAAAATGGCACATTTTATTGAGGGGATTTCAATTTGGCAGGAAAATAGAGCTTAGTATCCACTTTTTTATAGTAGAAATACTTTTATAAATGATCAATGCTGTATTTTTTTTTCCCCCCAGATCTTCCTTAGTCCTTGTTTGTCTTATATTCACTTTTTTGTTTCTTCTCTCAGCATGCCACAGCTGCAAAAATATTGTACTTTCTTAAGCGATGTGTTTAATTTTACAAATTGATACTATGCAGATGTCAACTAGACATAATAACTGCATCTGTTAATATTTTTTGTACAGAAAAAAAGTACATAGTGGTCAATTACTATCTTTTTTCCAGGTAATATCAAACTGCAATATACTCAATGCTCCATTTATGTTGCCACTGTGTAGTGAATATTTGCTTTATAAGCAAATAAAACTACTATTCAATTTGAAAAAAGAGGCATCAGAGATGAAATAAAGTTTCTTAACCACTACTGTTCCATGTAAATCTCATAAAAGACAACTGTATACAGTAGATTTGGACTGCTTCATTTTAGAAGTTAAGGTTGAATGATTTTTGTCATTGACATCAATGGAATAAAGGTGTTACCTGAATTTGGAGAATTATTTGCTGTTTAAATGTAATCTCTAGATTTGCAAGCTCACTCTTAAAAAGCTTTTTCTACTTGAAAAAAAAATCTAATAATTTATCTTCGCTAAGGTGATAACTTTAGATCTGTATTGATTCATGCATTTGCCATTTTTAGTTCCCCATTCTGGTTACATGAAAAAGTTTTAGATATTGAAGTAACTACATTTTCATTAATTTTATGTAAGGGAGATATATATGTAGGTTTAGATATGTACAAACAAATAATAGAGCATGACTTTTATTGTTAAAAAATTACTTGCAGGGAAATGTTTCACATCCAAAAGACAGCAGGGCCTTTTAGTGGTGAAATATTTCCATTATCCCCAGAACCTGTGTACCAAACACTTTTTCTTGAAAACTCCTTAAAAACGTAGTGCCATTAAGTCTAAATTTGCTTTGACTGTACCTTCAGATAAAATCTTCACAATATTAGTGATTAGTCTGCTGGCACAGTGTAGTATTTAATAATGTTCCACATCTGAGACTGTCAAATTTCTAAAATCTTATTGCACTTAAAATGAATGTACTATTTAATGCTCTTCTTAGCGATCATTTTTAGGGTAAAGTATGGAAGATTACATGACCATCAAAACTACATATTCAGTCTTTCCTTCATCCGTCTTCATCTGAATGGGCTTTTTAAATTCCAAATTCCCTAAAAAACTTTAAACATCCCTGAAAGTTTTACAATACTCTGCTGCTATTTCTAATCATTAACATAATTTTTCTTTGGTACTTTTTTTTTTTTTTTTTTTTCCCTTGAAGGTTTGTTACCCTAGTGCATTTTTTTTTCCAACAAAGACACCTTTCCTTCCATGGCCACAAAGCCACTGGGCACAGTGAGGCGTGCAGGGAGTGCTCAGGAAAGGCCCAAACTTTAAGCTGAGAAGAAGCCTTGTCAGTCAGAGAGGGTTCAGTGTAGTCTATTGCCAGGCAAAGAGCTTTAAAAAGCAGGAAACTTAAATGGTTTATATTAACTTTTTAACTTTTTATATTAACTATTTATATTTATATAAACTATAATAGTTTATAGTAATAACAACATATTTTGTAAAGAACTAATCACATAGACATAGTTGTGCTAGATGCCTGTTTAAATGACAGAGTAGTTTCTTACTGAATCACACTGAAGATACTTTAATTGATTTGGAAATGCATTTGTATTCAGTTAATTGTTAAAAGCAAGCATTGCTCAATTTATGTTTTAACAGGAACATATATTTCTTAAAAAATAAAAGGATTTTTATTTTCCTAAATAATGAACAGGGGATGAAAAAAAGGAAAGAAACGACAGTCTTCAGTATAATTAGAAGACAGTTATTAGTTCTTTAATCACATACCCTGATAACATTTTATTGAAAAAATTAAGTCACAAATAAAGATAGTTTCTTTTAAAATGTTGTTTCAGATCAGAATTAGGGATGTGTGGATGCCTTTCCATACCATAGAACGTTTTCACTTCAGTCTCATATACTTACGTCCAGAACTAATACTAATTTTGAGATAGCTACGGAATTCCTGTCTTATTTAGCCTTTACAGACCGTTTAAATGCCCTCATGCTTCTATTCTATATCAACATATTAATTGTATAGGAAAATAAAAAACTTGATTCAAAGATGAGGAATGTAATCATTGCCAAATTTTGCACTTGGTCAAAAAGATATAATGCTGTATCTAATATAATGCTGTATCTAAATGCATAATTAATTCTATATTCTCCGCCAGAGTTTTGTCAAATGAAAAACTGTAAACTCAAAATTATGATAGCCTTTGAAGAATTTGATTCCAGTCATACATTAATCCAAAGTGTTCCAACATCCAAATGTATCTGGGTTCACTGTTATAAACTAAGAAATTATAAAAAATGAGGACACGTTCTGAAATTTTATTTAACTTCATGATTCCCTCTGTCACAAAGTGCAATGTGTAAGGCACAGTCTAGCACCATAAATAGGTACCATTTACAAACCTTGCATCTAGGAAACTAAGTGAAGAAAAGTTAAAACAAGGATAAATCACCACAAAATCTTAACAAAAAATCATTTGCACTTTGGGAAAGGAAGTGGTAAGGAAAAAAAGCCACGTGATTTATACAGAACTTCATAAAGCTTTAGTCTTCTAGAGATCAGAGAACATAGCTACCCAGGTTCAACCAAATGAGCTAATTGTTTATTTCTTGAAATTCTCCTATTCTGCTTCAATTATTTTTGTGCTCCTCAAAGCTATCAAGGAATTTTCTCTTCATTCAGCAGAAGGACCTTACATAGACAAGGTTCCTGGTGGAAAAACTTACTCTAGCCTTCACAAAAATAGAGAAAACATACTCTAATCAAGAAAGGAGAGTGTAAAAATTTGCTTGGCTTCATTGATAAATATTGTTCCTTAGAAAATGGCTTTGAAAAGTCTATGAGGACTTATGGGAGATGGCCCAGGGAGAACAGAAAGAGATAAAGGAAAATCTATAAAGAACATGTCAAAGAACTGGGGAAGAAATGTACCAAACTATCACAGAATATGTTGCAAAAAAATCTAATTTAAATAATCCCTTGATAAATTGCCAAACACTACACATTATTGTGTCTATTTATTCTAAAATCGATAAGTAAAAGTTCATTCTCTCTTCTACGATGAAAGCTTGTGGAACATCATCTCTTTTTTGTGTGCATATTTCTGTTTGTACAAATGGACTTTTCCCAAATCTTTGATTTATCAGTAAGAGCACTCATAATATCAGCTGTTTACTAACTTTTTCCCTGTGAAAGCCTGAATGTTTTTCTGAAACCTGAAGGTTGATTTCACCTTCTTTATAATGAAACTACTGTTAATTTCTCTTGCTCATCCCAGGGAGTGATTATGAATGCAATAAGATCCACCTAATGTTTCCATTGTCTTCTAAGGTGGTCAGGATAGGAATATCCTTAGTGGTTGCACATATATTGGTGAGCTGCAGGAGACAGGTTATCTTAATCGTCCTGATAGTTTCACTACTATGGATCACTGAGCATTAGGAATGTATACTTCAGGAGGTTAAACTGCAGTATCAATTTAACTGGTAGATACAGCACAAAACCATGAAAGAGATTAAATGTCTGTAATGTTTGTGAAATTGTTACAACTATATCTACAATATTTTTCCACTGCAGTAAATTTTAAAGTATGAGACAAATGTAGTCCCAAGATATTAGCTGCTGCAAATGTGCAGAATACCATGATCCAAATCTAGTTAGCAAATAGAGAAGATGGAAAAAGTACTCAGTGCTGTGTATTTAAGAACAATTTAATATAAATTGCTGGAGAAACAATTAGCTTGTTTATCTCAAACATGGGATTATACTATAGCTGAATTGACATGAAATTAAATTATAATGACCTGATACAGACTAATTCTAAAATTCTATTTACTGATGCTGCAGTTAATGTTTGTGGACCCATCTGGCCTTAGCATCTAATGCAATGGCTTTCATATTGACCTCCAGTGGAGCTATTTGCTGAATGATATTTGTCTACTTGTTTTATGCCCTTGAAATCTGCAATCTCTACAAGGTAGGCATGATTTAAGATTGATTTTTATCCTACTTAGACAGACATAATGACAGATGGGGGCAAGATGGAATGCACCCCTAAGTGACCCATCCAGCTTGTGAAACTTTCTTAAATGTTGAAGTCCCTTTTTCCAGCTACAGATGCCTGTTGGACATGGAATACTTTTATTCTCTCAAAAGTGATTTATTCTAATTTAAGATTAAAAAGTATATAACATTTTGCAGATGAAACTGCCATCTAAATGACGAAATACTGTAGACCAAAAATGCAGTCATCTGGGAGGTAGTTCTTTATCAGAAGCTGAAGCTAGATCAACGTAATACAACTTTCAGATTGCACCAGGAAGGATTATTTCACAGTTTTTTGACTATACATAAGTAATTAGTAAATAATTATGTTTTTAGGAGAAATACTTGGAGTTCCCTAAATCATGGACATTGAGTTCTTAAACAAAGGATGTGGAAGTAGATGATACTTGAATTCTAACAACCTTAAGATGATACCTTTTGCCTTACATAGGCCTTGCTTTTTTTCTAGTTATATTTGTGGTAGAATCTAGTCAGTGTTTAAGTGGACTCTGTGCAGGAGCCAGTCTCATTAATTTCTAGTATAATAATGCTATAGTGGTAAGCAACGCATTCAAAAGCCTCTATGTAACCTCTGTACAAGGTTATCATAAATATCTGTACAACTAACAAGCAAAAATTAAAGCTTTACATTGTGCATCACTTCCGTTTGGACTGATAAACATTCCAAGGTGAAAAAAAATTGTGCAAATTTACAAAAAACAGTGAAAATCTTTAGATATGTTTTCTAAACAAGTCATTGTGAAATGTTTCCTTCCTGCTTTGCCTAGCATCATGATGTGATCCTGCAATAAAATTATTTTATTGATATTGATTTTTGTATAGGCAAAATATCTTTTTAAATATTATTAAAAAGTAGAAGAAGGAAAAATAAAATGTGAATTTAAGTGAAATCCTGTAAGTTTAAAAGTTTATAAATATTTCACTAGAACTTAAGAATTCATAAGAACTTTTAATTAGAAACTTCTAGAATACTTTGTGAAACAAGATTTATAAAGTAGGAACATGAATGTCTTGCTGTGTATTTCTCTGTATATCAATAAAATCAACAATCTAGTAGGAATTGAATTCCAGTAATTAATTTTGGTTTGTTTTTTATGGTATTTGATACTCCCTTCACTCTACTTTCATAAATATCTGATAGAGGCTTCATTATCAGAGCATCTGAAAAAATGTTTATCTTTGTGAGAATGTGAAATATTAATCTCTTTGAATAGATGGGCAGTTGAGGCAGAAGGAGGACTAATGGGTTCACTCAGCTGGAATCTCAGAATTGAAACCTCCTTCAACTCATAAAGATTACCATGGGTCCAATTAAGTTAGTGGAATTTTTTCTCAGAAATGCAAACTAGTACATGTGTTACAATTATGCTGTTCTTTAGCTAGTACTCTTATTTTAGAAGTTCCTGTTTAGATTCCCTCCTGGGAGGCTGATGGAAAGCATTTCCAGGCAAATGAAGGACATGCAGGTGGTAGGGAATAGCTAGCATGGATTAACAAAGGAGTAGCCATGCTTGAGCAGACAGATAATTTACAATGAAAGGTCTGTCTTGGTAGATGAGGGGATAGCAGTGGATATTGTCTACCTAGATTTCAGTAAGGCTTTCAACACTGTCTCCTGTAAGTTCCTTATGGTCAAGCTGATATGTACTGAATGAGCAGGGATGTAGATTGAAAACTGGTTGAATGGCTGAGCCCAGAGGGTGGCGATTGATGGAAAGTCTTGGTATCTTTTTGTGTTGTTATTGGTGACCCATAGATTTCAGTAGAGATGTAAGAATAATTGATAGTTCAAGACCAAAAATAGTAATGGAAATATTCATTTTCATATGCTGTATACTATGTTACAGTCTGTGAAGCAAACAAAAAATCACATACAGTATAATTAGCATATTATATTTTCAAAGTATCAAGTACTACTTTCCTTAATGGAATCACAAGACATATTAAATGTAGGTGAACAGGATAGAGCATTGAAACATGATAAACTGTGTGGTAACTAGAAACGTCAAACTGATTTAATAACATATATTTTTAAAGTTATTTACAAGGGTTTTATCTAGAAAGACAAATAATATGTAATCCAACATCTGAACCAAGCAACATGATTTGGATATTTAATCTACTTGTAACATAGATTTTAAAATTGACAAATGGATTCTTAACTCCTCTGAACAATTGAAAGTAAAGGGGTTAAAAATCTGCTTTTAATGAAAATAAGTTTGATGCTGTCAGTTGATTGCTGTCATTGTTAATGAAAATGAAGATAGAATGTGAAGAGGAGAAACTAAATGTGACTGTGTGCATTGCAGTGTAACTACATATGGAGTTCATAAAAAAATCACTATAGATTTGAAATGTCTTTACATGTAAATACTTAAGATATCATCACTTAGATTCCATCATTTGTAGGAAGTGATTTATTCAACAGGCATGAAGTTAGTATTTTTCTTTGCAAAATGAAGGTTAAGATGATTAATGAAGAAGCTTGGTATAGTCATCCCACAAACTGTGTAGGGATTGATCCATTGCATACATCAGATAATGGATATTTTATTTAATTATTATCTGTGCAAGGGGAAATTGTCATCATAAAAATAATGTGCGCAGGCAATTATAGCTGATACATTCACCTACATCTAACTCCTAATAACTTTAATAACTTTGTACATTTTTTTCCAAATATCTGATATTAGACTTTTACCTAGGAAGCTAGAAGCCATATATCTTTATTAGTAATTGGCTGAAAACTAACTGATACTTTGTGAAATAAGAAGTCAGTGGGGATTTTCATCTGAAGTGCATTTTGTGTAATCTTAGAAGGGTTAGAAGTTTACACTTCATTCTGAGATACAAGAAATGCTTGACTTGTAGTCTTGTTTTCTAATATAGCTTTTTGGGTTAAAATTAATAACTTTAAAGCAAATGGTGTTTGTAGAATTTCTTTATGTCTGCAGTGACTAGATGGTATAACTACACTCAAAGGAAACAAAATATATCAAAATAATTCTAAATTCTGCTATAAGACATTGCTATGGATATTTATTTAAATACAAATTAATCTTTGTAGATATTAAAACACCTACACCAAGCAATCAAATATTATCTTTGCTTATATAAAATATCTTCCTGTGATTACTGATGAAGAGAAAAATATACATAATGCAACATCTTTTTTTATCTGTTCTTCTTTACTTGAATGTGACTTAAAAATTTAACTGAGAGCAGAATATAGCTCTGGGTTCTTTCTTTGTTTGTAATCCAAATAAGAAGTGCATATACTCAACCGTTATGCCATTCTGAAACAACCATAGTTTGAATAATATACCTTATTTTGAATAAAATGAGAAGTTAAAATGTTTGAGAAAGAGGGAGAGGAACAGGTGGAAGACATGTATAATATTTACCATAGAAATTACCCATTTTCTCTTCACAGAAGAAAAGGTGTAGATGTACAAGTAAAAGACAGAGCAAGGTAATAAAAATAATTTGGGTGAAACAATGCACAAATGCATATCCACTGGGACTGGATCACAGTGTGATTGACTGAGCTGGTCTCTGCAATGACTCTTTCTCTGAAAGGTGGGTAACAGGTTTTGGAGACTCCCATGTGTACAGAGAGAGACTCTACAAAGACCTTTTGCATTAATAATATCAGAGGGTTTATATGCTTGGTAATATTGTTTTGTCCTTGTCACAGGTCACAGAGTAAAGCAGAGAATATTCTATTTTCCTACTTACCCCAGTGTTGAACTGTTTTCCTTTGTATGTATATAGGGAGATTAGAAAATACGGATTAAAAACTACTCTTCTGTCTGAGTAGTGGAATGTAAGTGGATTTTAGTGCAGAAAAGGGGCTCTTTTTGATAAGAATTTGCCATAGAGCTACCCTGAAGTTGCACATCAGGGCATCACCTCGGGTGCCCCACTTGCAGTGGGGATGCAAGGTCCCCCAGCATTTAGCTATCTATGCATCAACGATATACACCCAACAACCGGTGTGAACTTCCTTACTGGTAAAGACACAGTGTAAATATGCAGACCTAGAACTCTAAGTGACTGCATCAAATCAAATTTTTATTAATTTTTGCTGATAATTCTGTTGCACCTTATGGGAAAGTGTTTGTACAGCAAGTTTTATGACAGAAGAAAAAGCAACTGAGTTAACCAGCTAGAAGACTTAAACTTATCTGATTCTTGAAGGCTCCAGAGAAGAGACAAAAAGTATCTTTGTGTTAATCTTTAATCATGTTGATGGCAGTACAGTTTAAAAAAAAAAAACAACAAACACAAAAACAAAAACAAAAAAACAAACCCAACCAAAAAAACCCCTCAAAAAACCCTTATTAAAATTCAGAACTTACTTTTTTCTTTTTCTTAGACAGTGTTTACCATGACAGTTTTGGCTCTAGAGGTTCCTGAACAAGAACAAGTTCCATTAAGATCCATGAAAAATTGCTGAGGATTTCAGTGGAAATGGATTTCAGACCTCAAGGTGTGGGACTTCTCCTCCCAAACCCTTATGTAAATCCTCAGATGTGTGTAGATGCTAAATCTGCATGGTCAGCTCTTAGATGCCTGAAATTTACATAGAATTTGCAAGCACAAAACTGCCTCTGACTGGAGAAAAGACTGTGGCACCCTTAATTTTCTCCTCTCAACAAGCATTCATAACACTGACTTGAAGAGGTTTTAGCAGAACAGAGCAGCTACAATCCTCTTTGTCTGGACACCCAGCTGCAGAAGAGGGGAGAGCTTTTGCTTTCATAAGTAAGCAGTCTCAGAAGCTGGGTCTGGCTAGGACAGTCATAACTGTCAGGCTTTCTATAGATTTTTCTTTTTTTTTTTTTTTAAGACTTGTTCTGCTCTTCTGTATGATTTTTTTTCTGTATTGTATATGAAGTCATCTGAATAAAATGTGCAAAGGGTACCAGGAGCAGAATGTAGGATTCACTGTAATCACTGACCTTAAACTAACTCTTGCTCTCATTCCTCACAGAACAAGAGGGGCATATGTACTCGGAGTATGTTGAATAGGATCTCTTCTGGGAAATGGAAGAAGTCAGTTCAAAACCCACAAAGCAGAGGAGTGAACTGATTCCAAATCTCACACTTTTAAAGTGGTTTCTCTGAGTTCTTATGTATTAGCATACAGCAAACTACCAGTGTGGTACTAAAAGGAAAGGAAAAAATTACCTGTTTTGCATTTCTAAAAGGAATAATTCAAGTCCCAGAGAAAGGATTCTGGACTGTGAATCAATCACATCCATTCCCAGTTCTGAAACTTGTGCTCCTCACTTCATTTTTTTAAAAAAGGTTATGTATCAAAAAAAACAAACCAAACCAAACCAAAACCTTGCATTTATTTCCAGCACTCTAAGACTTTGGTGGCACTGTTAATATACCATATTTAATATATCACTTTGAAAATTAACTAAAGTTGTCAGTGAGACTAAAAAGTAGATGAAGAATTAAAAAAAACCCCAAACAAATAAAACCAACACAAACAACAGTGATTCAGATCAGAGACAATATAAAAAATCTGGGATCAGGTTTCAATCCGATTTTATTTTTCAACCTGGGAACATAAAAGGAACAAAACATATACTTTAAGCAACTGTTACTAATTTGTAATAGATTCTAAATAGCGATAGAACCTTGTAGTTATATAAAGTGTGTGGGGAAGTAAAACATCACAGGACCATAGAAAGTAACACTGCAGTACACTTTAAAAAAAACACATGCAAGCTATTCTGCTGTTCCAAAGCATATGCTTATTAAAAAAAAAAAAACCCAAAACAAGCCCAAACCAAAATACCCCCCCCCCCA